>NW_027117628.1:578113-796149 GCF_038497785.1 Limtongia smithiae
CGATGTTGGCTGATGCCGGCTCCTGTTGCGTGTGTTAGTCTTCCCTAAAGCCGGGTAAGTCCCCTGCTCTTCCGCGTTCTCGCGCGCCGAATGGGTATCCCAGCGACCAGACATTTCAATGATACCGCCACCTGCATTTCGCCGGCTCAAATTGGTCCCAATTGTTTGTTATTTGTTTAGGGAATTGTATACGGTCTTATTACCCTATTCCTGTTATATTTCGTGATTTGATACGCTACTGCTATGTTAGAGAGTTTACGAATGAAAATGCATAAGTCGCGAGGGCTAGGGTAAATTTGTTTGGTTTTCGCAAATGTCACAGCGTGAAATCTAGTAGTTTACCGGTCAGAATGGTTGACTACTGTTCGAGACCGAAGTGGAAGGAAGCGAGAGGTTGAGGACGCTTTAACGCGCTGTATAGCGCCTCAAGATAGCTAATCTTTGCATCGGATTATGGAGCTGTTAATGAAGACAATTTCGATTCAATCAATTATTATTGACTAGTCTGACGTATGGCTTCTTCGAAGAAAATAATCTTGACGGACCTTTAGTTTAGTCTCACAGCAGGAGTAGCTTCAAAAATGATATCAATTAACTCAGTTAACGGAAACCTGTGCCCAATATGTGTGGACTAGCACAGCGAGCAAACTGACTAGCTGACTAGTTTAGTGAAGCGGTAGCGATGAGTTTAGCTGTGTCGTGGAACTCAGTGACTAAAATTGTCAACTAGCACACAGTCGATCAGTGCAACGTAGTCAGGCTGATTTTCTTACTAATAGTCTGTCCAAGTTAGTGACTATATGTGGGAGAACGGTCACTGAACCGCGCACAGGTTGCAGACTCTGTCTACTACTTTCCCTGCTGCACCATTTGTGCCAAGTGCTAACCCTCCCTCCCAAAACAAAAATAAAATACAAAGATCACTGTCATCTCTTCCTTAACTGCGCAAGGTATCTATTTTATAGGAATTAGCACATACCGACGAGGACTATTCCCTCTTCCGGTCCTGATAATACCACTGGCGTCACCTCTGCTACGCATAAATTATGTACTTCTGTGGGAAGTACAGGAATAACACTCTGACTGCCCTGCTCCCTAGAGAATAGTATCTCGACGGCGGTCATCCCTTCCTCCTCCGGTAATGGAACGGCCACATCACACCAACCGGTCCTCGTAGAATCATAACTCTTCTCCTTCCTCTATATGTCTATAGTGTTTCCTCACCGCCATCCCTCACTTTGTAACATGGAACACAAATAAATAGCTGCTTCACTCAACGAAGTTGGCTGGCTCGTCGCATGTCCTGTAATCATATTATTCCAGAGAGGCATACTACTAGCCAGCTCAGTCAGTTTATTGGGATGGCTAAATTTTCATAATAGCTAGGCATCTTCAATGCTGATGTGCGAGCTCGATCATGACTTGATCTGTCCTGCCCTATTTAAACGTGCTAGTTGGAAGAGTATAAACCTGCTAATAATTTAGTGAGTGTAAGTAAGTCTATCGTCGCACAATAAGAGTCGGAGTGGTAACGGAGCTGTCAGGTGCGGCATTAGACAAGAGTCGGAAATGCTTCAGGATCTCATCTCTCAGCTTCCCGCGTGTGATCTAGAAATAGAACCATGAGTTCGGAAATCTTTATATTCGAAAGTCTTTTGAAACAGTTGCAGTTGATTTTACTATCTGTTTGTTAATGAGCCTGACATGGGTTCGTTAGTGTTGATGAAGCAATCAGTGCAGTGAAGGGGCCGTGGTGCCTAGGTATTTCAGGCTCATGTTTGAAGCTGAGGCGATCGGTATCTCAAGCTGGATGTCAGCGAGATTTAACCACTATCAGGTAACCGATTTTTGCTTCCTATACTGCTCCAATTTCGCGGTCACATAATATAGTATAGTTCACTAAAGCTATTGTTAACTAAACTCATTTACTTCCCAGACCATGCGATTTCAACGCGCTGGCCAACTCATCAGCTATGAAACTGTTAGCTCGCTCACTGTGTTAGTAGAGATCGCTGTCTACAATGTCTCTTTAATCTCTGACTCTGTTGCTAACTTGCATCGCTATGTTAGACGGCTAGAATAGGAGACAACAAGCCACTACTAATTTGAATCGGACATCACATAATCTTCACACACTAATACAACCCGAAATACCATTCAGTGCGGAGCACCTAAATAATTTGATTGCAGTCGCTAATTATTTTTATGACGTCGTTGTTGCCCAGCTCTGCTGGAACAGCTGCCAACTTAGTCGTTATGATCACCAATTTTATCCACGCCGCTTGAGTGCACTGAGATTAGGCACGAAATCGTATGCTGATTCATTTAGTCGATCTAGATATTTATATTCTCTTTGTGCTAGGTAACAATCATAGGTCAGCAACTTGGCTCAATGATATATTTTCATAGCTCAATACCATATACTAAGTTATCACACCATTCTAGTCGCTACAGACAACTTACACCCAAAGATTCGGTCAGCATTTAGTTAGCGAATACCTAAATAGCATATCTAGACTAGCAAACAGCTTCTAACTCACCAATCTAACTCAATACTGAATTTAGTTGATTGCCTGTAGTGTTCTTCACCAATTTAGATCATTAATATCGACAACCCGGCTTAACCTGCTCTGTTTCTCGGCACTCCACACTTCCTGGGTCAATATTATTTATTTGTCACCTTGTTCTTCTTGTCCTTGGCGAACGATGAATAAAAGGCTGTAAAAAACGGTGGACTAATATAGTAACTAATGCTAACGTCGTAAAGCTATCCGCCATTTACCGAAATTCTTCTTGCTCGCTAATAGCACTGATGAGCGGCGTTCACACTGTTTCCTGTTTACTTATTAATCGCTTCTCGATATATTGTGAACCGGAATTTACTACATGACCGTTTCGCTGCTCTAGTAATCGTCAACGTGGGGCAATTGGTCTAGCTTGCGTATTCGACGGAATTTGCAATCTTCGCCAATATCAATTAACCGAGTGTGATTTACTTCTGAAAAGTACTCATAAAACTTTGTACTTTAGATCCATAATTTAGTAAATCAGCTCTGCCTCTCTGCTGCTTCACTGGATTGGTGTACGAAGTCGGACTCTAGTTCTCTAGGCGAATGTAAACGTCCCCGCTGTGTATGTACTTTGTACTAGCTCTGATAGTCACGCTCTCTAATCTCCCTATTGCACTAGTTACTTGTTTGACGACTAGTTTCGGCTCACTAATAATTAATTGTTGCCTAATTAAATTAGAGGATTCTTAGTTGTCGGTGCTCTTTTGCTAGTAAAGTTTGCAACCTCGATCGTCATCGATCACCGTCTCCAATTTAATTAACTCTGGATTTCCCTACGCCGCTTCACTCCGCTAGTCTTTGATTACGATCCCAAGTATGATCAACACAGGAAGATAACTGACGTAGTTGGCTGAATCGCTGAACTGTTACTAGATTAGCTACGGATCTCAATCACTTGATTCGCAAATCTCTGCAGCTGTACGTTGTTATTTACGTGCCTTTACTGCATCGATACCGATGTTTAATTTAGATCTATGAATTACTGTGCCAAGTAGACTGCCTAAGCTGCCTCACTACTCCGGTGTCTGACTTCGGCCACTATTTTAGCTAATTGAATCTCTACATCTACATGCCGTTTTCAAAGTTTATGGTGTGCTATTGGGCGCAGTGCTGATCCGCATTCGTCATTGTATGTAGTCAATAACGTACAATAGGCACACTGCGGCTGTTGCTCGATGTGACTATTATACTGTCACATAGTTACAGTGATATATTAAAAGTGGGAAATTAGAACAAGAGATTTAGAATAGATGGATGGTGTTATGTGGCAAGAAGTAAACGCATATTTATGCAGTGTAGTGCGCGCAGATAACAGATATCGGCAAGTCAATGGATCGGATCCATCGATGTACGATGAATCACAGTTCGATTACATGCAAGATGCCAAAGTGGATTAGATATCCGTGGACCACACCCATCCTATTACTACGATCTTCTTGGTTTTCATGGTTGTTCTTTGTATGCTTGATAGATATCTGCTGTGTTGTTGTCGTCTCTACCAGCCGAGTTCATTTTACAAAACAAAGGCTGAATTGAACCAGTTGCTGTGATAATTCATTAGCTTAGTTTTTGATAGACTTCTACAACTATCGAGATGTCTTTAATTATTAAGTGCTACATGCAGCTCGAAATTACAAGCAACATATTATTGTCCTCTCTGTCTGGTCTTGATATGATTATGACCCAAATTTCATGGGCGGATCATCAGGGCGTCCATCGCCACTTCCATTTTTTTACTCAACAGGGAATCTCCATATTTGTTTGTCGTTGTACTCTGCTGAAGATCACAAGCCCAATTCATGGATTAATGGTGTCATGTTGATTTTCTCATTTTCAAGTATGTGCGTGTCCTTCAGCTGATCCTACTCACCAGAGGCCGCGTCTGCCAACGCCATACCACTATACAGAATAACCATTCCCAACAATGCTCATAACATCCACAAGGAAAATTCACTTTTATTCTCTCGGCAGCTAATAAATTGTTTTTTTTACTAGTTTTGTCTAACAGGATTGTGTAATTCTGCTTGAGCAGCTTAATACCTCTAGTTGACTTGGAACAAAGCAGCTACTGTTTCAACGCCAGATACTTGTCATTGAGCGCTAATTTCCTCGAATTAGATCTTCCTCTTCAGTTTGCCTTTGATGACAGAATATCTTATAATACAGACAAACGCTGCGCCTCGAACTCTCCATACAACGGCCAATTTGGCTCCATACTAGTCAGTGACTCTAATGCCTGCGAGATCCAGGCAACTTTGCGAAAGTATGACCATCTTTTCAAGAAAGACTATGGGCTCCGTTATCCAGCTGGTGGGCATGACTATGAATATGTGAGTGTGCTTTAACTTCGCGGTCGTCAGGGCAACCTTGACCCAGGAGCAGCTTGGACTCTCCCAGGAGCGGCCAGAGTTCTAGGGCAAAGCATAAAGTCCCGCTCTTTAGACAATCTAAGGGGCTTGTGGGAGAGAGAGGAGTGTCTACTGCAGCGTGTTGTAACATTTTGCTCCTAAAGTTATAGATCATGACACAGGCTTCATACTGCAGCATCTGAGCCGCATACCCCGCGGCTGCTGAAACAGTTCCGTGCTGCCATAAGGAACTTCTAGTGCTCTACAACCTTCATGGTGAGATCCTGCTCGAAGTTAATAATAACCAAACAATAGAAGTACGTTCCATACAGATATGACAGCTCTCTAATACTTGATGAATTTCCTTTCGCTGGGATGTCATGGCTCTATTGACATGCTCCAAGTGGTCGCATAATACTAGATTTAGTACAAAACCGTACGGGCGTCACTCAACTGGCAGCCTCAAGAGCCAAACGAGCTTATAGCCCTGTGGAGTTTAATCATCAGGATATGGCCAAGTAACACTACGAATGTGCTTTAAGAAAAACGAGATGTCTATTAACAAGGCATTACAAACAGGACATGTCAGAGCTAAGATAGAATCGTACCCGCCGAATCATTGGAGCAATTGTATATAAGATTTGGATGTAGAGGCGCGTCGAAAACGTCTATTCGTGCTTGGAGAAGTACTCGAGGGAGCCCTTAGGATCCGCCTTCATGGTCTCGTCACCCTTGTGCCAGTTAGCCGGGCAGACCTCACCGTACTCGTCGGTGAACTGGAACGCGTCAAGAAGACGAAGGGTCTCCTCGACGTTGCGGCCGACAGGCAGATCGTTGATGGTGACCTGTCGGACGTTGCCCTTGGGGTCGATGATGAAGATACCACGGAGCGCAATGCCATCCTCGGGGATCAGGACACCATAGTCCTTGGCCAGGCTCTGGTTTCTGTCGGCGATGAGGGGGATGTTGATAGGGCCGAGACCGCCATCTTTGCGGGCAACGTTGGTCCAGGCGAGCAGGGAGTACTCAGAGTCGGTGGACGCAAAGGCAAGCTCAGCACCACGCTCCTTAAACTTGGGCGCGGCATCGGAGTACGCAATGATCTCGGTGGGGCAGACAAAGGTGAAAGCCATGGGGATGAAGGCAAGGACTATAACGAGGGATGAGTTAGAACATGACCGCCTTTCAGCAAACGCAGCGGACACATACTGAACCACTTGCCGGCGAACTGTTCGAGAGTGATATCCTCGAACGCGCCGTCAATGACGGCAGTCTTCGCAAAGGAAGGGGCAGGCTTCTGGACGGTGATGGCCATTGCGATGGTTGAGATTCGTGCGATTGAAGGGAGGAGCTGGTGGCGATACTGGGAATGCGTCGGAGAGGGCCGGCCGGCTTATAACTCTGGGGCGGGCCCGGGAAGGTCGTGCGGCGGCACTCGGCGGCTGTGCCGCAAGCGCGTAGACGAAGTGCAGTTGCGCCGCAAACGCGAAGGCGCGGCTCGGCTGCGCGGGGCTTACGCGAGGCGGCGGGCCTGGGCCGGCGGAGACGGATTACAGAGCAGCAGCGTTGCAGGCTCGAAGCAGAGCACAGCGCTTCGGCGTTGCCCTCTCCAGCCATCCGTCGGAGCCTCGAACTGGCGTCTCTCTGACGGCTGCGTGCTGCAAGCCCGCAGGCGCGAATCAGGGCTCATCCGACGCGGGCGGCGTCGCGGACGGCGTCGTGCTCGCTGCTCGGAGATCACGGCCGCGGCGAACGCGTCCTGTCCCATCCCACCCGCAGGGCTTTTTGAGCCGCGCCCGTTTCCGCGGCTCGCGCCACTTCTCGTAGGTTCGCAGGGCTCATCCCGCCCACGCGTCCATGCTCCGCCCCTGCGGGCTTGCCTGCATGCAGCAGCACCGTCCTCCGCCGGGCGTCACTCGTCGCTATCTCTCTATGCAGATGAATAAAAATACAGCTAGTATGACATGCAGTTATTGTTGCATTACATTCAGGACCTCGAGTGCTTCCGATCTTTTTCCCCTCGCTCGCGCTCGCGCTCGCGGTCGCCGTCCTCCGGCCGCCGCTCGCGCAATCGCGCAATATGGCGTTCGAACGCGCCCTGGGCCGCGCTCTCGGAACCGAGCGCAGCGTACTCCGGTGTGTCGCCCACGAGCCTGCGCACTTCTTCCCACGTTGACGACGCAGTTATCGGTGGCTCGAGGTGGCGCATAACGGATCGTAGAGCGTCAACGCGCTTCCGCTGCCGTCGCTCCTCCTGGTATCGGTCTTCCTCGGCAGCCTTGCGTGATGCCCGCGCGTGCTGTCGCGTGAAGACCTGCTGCAACGCGCTCTCGTCGATGTCTCTCGTCGTCGCCGCGCTGGACACGACCTGGGCAAACTCCTCGTAGGTGGTTACCGGTGTGAATTCGAATCGTTGCTCCACCAGCGCATCCAGAATGATCTCGCGCTTGATGCGCAGGTCCTTGTTCATGTCCTCGGACACGTCCCAGAACAGCTCCAGCGGTGACGACCCGCCTTGCCCCAACATGCGCAGGTAGCGCTCGTCATCTTTGATTTCCTTGTACAAGTCCATCCACCGCGTCTCCACGGATATCTTGCCGCTTCGCACGAACTCATCCAGCAGCTCCACGAACTGCTCCCGGTTGTGCCGCTCCTCGGTCTGCTGCTGCCGCTTGTCCTCCTTGCGCTTCTCGAGATACTCCCGCTCTGCTTTCTTCATGACATCCTCAAACACCGTCAAGATGTCGAGCATGTTGATGTCCCGGATCCGTTCTTCCTTCCGGAGCCCCGCATCGTGCTTCATGCTCTCTTTCACGTCCAGCCACCGGGTCCGCACCTCCACCTTGCCCCGAGTTTCAAAGTATTCCCGCATCACTTGCATACCAGACTCGCGCCTTTGCTCTATGTCCCGCTGCTCCTCGAGCCGCAGCCGTCGCTTGAATTCATCAAAGACAACGCGAGCGTCCTCCTCTCCCAACGCCTGATACGCAGACTGGTCCTGCACTTGCGTCATTACTGTCCTGTGTGATCATGTCAGTCTCGTCTCCACAGCTGCCCATATCAAAACACAAAACTCACTTCCATCGCGAATACGATTTCACCACGCCCATGTCCTCCAGCAGTGTTTGAAAATCTGCGCGTCGCTTAGCGAGCGTCTCCTTGGCGATCTCTCCCATCTCGCGCCTTGATGTGTCCACAAATTCCTCAAACGCACGGCGTCGCGCCTTAGCACTCCCGAGCGCCATGAACCGCTCATCTAAGATGAGTTCCTTCAGTGCGCGATCCCAGGTCCAGGTGTGGTCGATTCCGTGAGCCTTTAGCATATCTAGATACACCCTTCCTGGATCCAAATAGCCGTTTCCGTAATCCCGGCCTCTACCGTATCCACCATTTGCGCCGACGCTGTGCTGTTCGACCAGGACTTCTGAAGAGGCGGCGGACTCTGCGAGTGTTGTTGACTTCGCCCCTTGCTCAGTCTGAGCTTCGGCTGCCGCAACGCGCATCTCGGCCTCGAGCTTCTCGCGTTCCTCGGCCTCCTCAGCCTCGTCCAGCGCGGCCTGATACTCCGGTGGCATGCGCCAGACGCTCTCTGAGGTGTCCTTGTTGTGCCAGTACTTGCGGCCATCTGCAACCTCGTACTCCTTCCAGGGTATCTTTGAGAGCGCACGCTGGATTCCGAAGTCAGTGACAATGCTCGTAGTAAGCTTCTGATATAACTAACCTCCTTCGCGGTCAATAGCTCGTCCGGCTTTGTCCATCGCGACTCTTTCGTCACAATGTTGTAGAAATACACCCGTCCATCGGTCGTCTTGTGCTCGCGCCAGGCAGAGGCATCATCCGATGAAGACATTGAAACACTGGAAAAAATTGCTGCAAGTAATTATACCGGCACCCGCTGCTGAGCGCTTGATGTTTTGCGATTTTGCGTGCGAAGAACGGGCGCAATGTCACGTGACAGCTCTTGCACTCTCCCCTCAGAAGTTGCAAAGCGACGACCAGCAACTTCATCATAGCCACACCTCGCCCCACTACCTCACCTTGATCGATCGCCACATCCCGCTCGTGCGCTAAGTTTTGTCAGATCTCTTGATTATCGACATGGCTGGATCAGACGCCAAGACCGAGACAAAGCCCGAGAGCTCATCAGCACCGGATGCCAAGGCAGCTGAGGCGCCGGCTGCCGTCGTGACGCTTGAGGAGGACGATGAGTTTGAGGATTTTCCTGCCGAGGGTATGCCAGACCGATTTAGTGCTTATGTGGATCGAGCTAATGTGGTAACAGATTGGGCAGACGAAGAGGCTGACATCTCGATCCCTGGAGGCAAGGAGCATCTGTGGGAGGAGAACTGGGACGCTGACGACGCCGACGACGACTTTTCCAACCAATTACGGTATGCTTTATCGATGTAGGAGGAGCACACAGGGGCAGACTGACGCATATTACAGCGAGGAACTTAAGAGCCGGTACGCGGGCAAGTGAACGCGTTATGACTTTGTAATGTATGATAATAAGCGGCGTTGTGAAGTAATGCACTGTTTAGCGGTGAATCTGGTATAGCCTGGATCCACGTACTGTACATATCCATAAACACCTACTTATACAGTATATATTGCGTCGTCAATCCAACTAGCAAAATTTCCTATATTCTGCCCTCGCAATATCACAAAACCAAAAAAGGTAATAAGCCAAGAAGCAAAATCAATATGTATACTCCACTTCGCCAAAAGCTGTATCTACTCGGTGATGACAGTGCGGGTGACGGTCACATTGCCGCTGCCCTTCCAGTGAGAAGACATGGACTTTTCCAGATCAAGGTTAGAGTAGTCCGAGTTCATGGTCGTGGAGGTATCCGTTGGGTTGCTCTTGAATAGCGAGTTTGTAGACGCTGTGCCTGTGCTGCTGTCGGTGGAGCCATTTGCGCGACGCGAAGCGATGATGAGGTCGTTCGTAGCAGACGCCCAGAGAGTAGACAACGGAAGGGAGAGCACGACAAACAGGGTGCCCATGGAAGTGAGCGGGGCGCTGACATCAGCGACGAGCTGGATGATGGTGAGAACGAGGGGAATAATCATAGTCTGCGTAGACATGATAACGATGACCTGGAGCGGTCCAAATTCAACGAGACCGAGGACACGGCGTTGGCGTATGGCGCGGTAAAGTTTGTAGGAGAAGATCGCACAAAATGTGGTAATCGACGCGATGTAGAGGATGCGAGCGACAACCCAGGTCCAGGAGATCTGCGAGTAGTAGTCGAAGACAAAGATAGTCTTGATATTTTCAACCACGGCGACAAGCCAGAAAGCTGCGACGAGAAGGGCCAGACTACTACAGGCTAGGGTGACGTTGCGCTTGAGAACCCTGCTAGAGTCGAATACGACACGGACCTGGAAAATTAGGGAGAGTTCGATAGAAATGGCGATAACAAGCTGGAGTGCCGAGGTAACGGCGGCCTCGACGAACTCCTGGTAGCCGATGTCGGTTTCATAGGCGGCAAAGTAGGCACCAAATTGGTTGAGCGGGCCAATCGAGTAGGTGATCCAGAGACCAGCGCGGAGGGCGGCAAGGAAGAGACTGGCCATGTTGAGGGCAAAAACGGGGGTGCGGCGCTTGCTGGGCTTCGTCAGCAAGGCAAGAGCAATAGCGGCGACTGTGCATGCGCCAATGTGGACGCCGAAGACGGCGCAGTTGATGGAGTTGTCAATCATCCAACTGTTGATGGTGTCCGTGGACACGTTGTAGGACGAACCATCGAAAATGATGTACGTGATGGTCTGGTGGGACGGCGTTTCGCCACTGGGAAAGCCGGTCATAGTGTCGCTGAAAGATGCTGGAAGAGGGGGGTATAGAGACAGCGACAGACAGAAGCAGTAGAACGGAGCCCTCGGAGGGCAGGCGGATATATAGACTACATGCACTCAGGTGTGGTTGGTGGGGGGAGGGGGGGTACAAGGTCAGACAGTCGTGCGCAATGAGGCAGCGAGCGGAGAGTAGAGAACAGGTAGTTGTAGCGACCGCGGCGCTGGACAATGGCAAGGCCGCCCTCGTGGGCGCTCGCCCGCGGAGAGGAACAATAACAGCGGCGCAGTGCTTCTTGCTATTGTTCAAGTGCTTGATATCACGTGAATCGCACGTGGACCGCGAGCGGTCGGCCGCATTTGAGAAGCAGAAGCCCGTGGCAGGCTGAGACGAGCTGGAGCGCTTACGTCTCTATAAGTTTGTCGCCATGGCCAGGAAGACGGCTGCCAACGGTTGCTGTACTGCACGACGTTCAATCTTTTCGCTTCGCTCTGGCCCGTGACGGGCAAATGCCGAGTCACACCACTGCGGCTGTGACTAGCTCACATATTGACGTCATGCCCAGCACGTGCAGTCCCTGCGGCTGGCGCTGTAACGCGACGCGGCACAACTCGACTAGCCCACGAATAGAAGATAGAGGACGCGTGTTTTGTTGTGTCTCTTTCTTGGCTCATTAAATTGTAGTCTGCCCGGTAATCTGCGCCTGCAGCCTAGATTACACCACTGTCACCTTGAGCTGCTGTGCAGTCCTTTAGTCGTACGCATCTGACCTGACGCACATATTGCTCAAAAGTAGGGGAGCGGGATAACAGCCGCAGGAGGACTGGGCTGGCACAGTGGCAGTCTGAGCTCCGAGTACCATGCCATAATAATTCCCGCGCCGCGAGTACACGGAGTGGCCGGTGGATGTGGGCAGGCGGACAGGGCGCAGCTTATATATTTGCACGATGAAACGGGTGGAAGGGAGATCCTAGCGGAAACCCGCACGCGCTCCAGATTCGGCGGCAGGGCACAGGGGCATGTCGGTTCGACTCTAGCGGGCACTAGCACTTGAGTGTGGTGGC
Source organism: Limtongia smithiae (assembly GCF_038497785.1). Classification (NCBI taxonomy): domain Eukaryota; kingdom Fungi; phylum Ascomycota; class Lipomycetes; order Lipomycetales; family Lipomycetaceae; genus Limtongia; species Limtongia smithiae. The sequence continues at coordinate 589,893 of NW_027117628.1, forward strand.
CAGATAGCGGGCGCTTGGCGTCTGTGGCGGCTGAGGCTGCAAATCCAGCCACCAGCGCTAAACCACAAGTGCCTGCCCCCTGCATGCTCAAATTCCAGGAGCGCGACGCGTCGCGCTAACGCGCGAGAAATGTTGGATGATACGCGTCGCTGGTGAATGTGCGTGCCCCTGGCACGCCAGCCAATGACCCCGCCGTCGGAGGCCTCGCGCGCTCCTTCTTCTACTCGCCCCCGTCCGCTGCCCCGCGCCTGCCCGTCCAGTGTCCTCCTGCCTCACGTTCGTTCACGATGCGCTCCGCTGTCGTTTTCGCCCTCGTCACCCTCCTTGCCGTCCTCGCCTTCTCCGAGACCGCCCCCTTCTCGTCCGTCCTCCACTCCTTCGGCATCAAGTCCTCCCGCGCCTCCTTCAGCGGCGCCCCCAATCAAAACTATCGCAGAGATGCCACGAACTCCACTGCCGCGACCGCTGCCACGGCGGCTTCGTCTTCGTCGATAACCTCTTCTTCAACGTCATCCGCCATTGTCACCTCTGTCTACTACGGCAACTCTTCCTCCACCGCCGTCGCTGCCGCTACTACCGAGGCTGCTGCCGTCGTGACTACGTCGGCCGCCACCTCCACCGAGACCTATTATACGACCGCCTACGATGTTGCCGAGGTTACTACCACCATTACAGAGCCCGTCACGATCTACGTCACGCGCACAGTGACATCCGATACCACCACCCTCACCAACCTCTCCCCCTCGGTTCAGACCATTACGGCCACCGTCACATACACCGAGACCCTTGCAACTTTGCTCGGCACCGCTTCTGTCGACTCTGATGCTATCGACTATGTCACTGTTGCATCTGAGGCTGCTTCTGCCTCTGCTTCTTCGTCGGCCGCTCTCGCGACCTCTACCATGGCCCCTGGCACCTACACTATCACGTCGTCGGCCACCGTTCCCGTAACCACGACAGTCACCCGTGTCTTGACCTACACGGCCACGCTCGCAAACGACGCGTCCACGGATTCCACACGCTACGTCACCCTCACCAAGACTATTACATCTACCCAGACTGCCAGTGTAGTCACGCCTACCGAGGTTAAGGTCGTCGTTGTGGGGGACTCCTCTACGTACGAGGTCACCCCGACGTCCTCTGCCACCGCTGATGATGCCTCCCTCACCGAATATCTCACCACCATGCCCACCACTATCACCACCGACGCTGGAACGACAACCTACACCATTACCGAAGTCATCACCCTCAAAACCACCCTCACCGTTTTGTCCTCCACCACTGCATATGCCTACTACGGTAACTCCACCACCACCGGCGTTGCTGCCTCAACCGGTGACATGACTTCCACTGACGGCACTGCTGTCCCCACTGGTGATGTGTCGTCGACCGTGTCCAACTCTACATCCTCATTCCACTGGAAGAGACATCGAACGAACCGACTCGCTTTCTTAGATAGCCTACGCCGGCAGTAGTATCCATACCACAAATGTTGTATACCTTGGGTTTGATTATGTTATCTCGGTGTTTATTTTTTCCTCAACTCTGTATAATGGCCGTACTGTTTGTAGCACTCGTAAAATCATACTCAATTCAATGTATTCCCACTGCACTCGACTCAATTAACTAATCGGCCCAGACAATTGAGGGATGGGTTGGCATCTGGCCATGTGGGCAGGCCTCTGTAATTAGAAACCTTAAATTGTGCTGGGCATACGTCGTCCGTAGTTCTCGATCGCGCTTAATCAACAAACCGCAATTTCCCGCCCGTTTCAACCGCCCCTGTGATCGTGATCCGCCGCTCGCGCACACCCACTCGGGACTTCTATTGTTTGCGCGTTTATGCCATGGCGCAAGTGTACCAGCAGGCAGTGTCCGCAACTGTTCCCCGCAAGCGAACCGTCACGCGCAAACAGATCAAGGCACTGCCAGAATCACATCCGCCAGATCACCAGGGTCTCGATGCCGATAGCTCCTTCCTGGACTTTGCCGATGTATGCTACTTACTATACCCAGTTTTTAACTTAAGCAATAATGATATTGACTGTTCCTTCCGCCTGGTCCGATGGATCAGCCAAACAGTACGGCCAAGCCAAATAGTGTTTGTTCCGATCCATCTACGGCGCCGTCAGCTACAGATATCCCGGCAACCCGCGGTTCCAACAACGGAGACGTGCTATCAACTCCGACGTCACCGCCGCAAGCAGAAAAAGTTACATCATACAAGCCGTTCGAAAAGCCGCAAAGACGCCCCATGAAGGATACAGAGATTCCAGGTCTCGCCACAGCAGTTTCCTTCAAACGTACGCGCTCGCATTCACAAACGGACGGTACCGAATCGGACTGTGAAGCTGCACTTCCAAAAGCAAGGAAGAAGCAAGCAAAGCATAGCACTGAACCACGAAAGTCGGCGACTCTAGTATCAGTCGTAGAAGGAGCAACCAAGTCCCGGCTTACGGTATGCTGTCCTAGTGAGTCCCTCTTGATAGCTTCTCTAACAAGTCTAGCTACCTCCAAGCAAACCCCGCGCTGGCTTGTTCAGTCACTCCAAGTTATCATCTTCGTCCAGCAACAGACCTGGAGGTGATAGGTTTATTTTATATGCCCTCCGACTTCCTCGTCCTAACTGTTCTCTCTAGTCCCTGATCTGCAGTTTGCAAAAATCGACAACGCCATAGCGCGAGGGATCGCTAAATCAGCAGGGCCGAAGAGCATTGCTGACGCTGAATTGCCAATGGGGACTGTCGATGCGCTTCAGGCTGATGACGTTGCTGCTCCGTGCCGTCTATTTCACGGCCAGAAGTACGGGAGTTGTCATGCATCGCCAGATACCTTGCCAGTCCCCGTAGTGGCGCCTACTCCTCTAGAACGAGACGTTGTTAGTCACGTCAGTATGTCTCTGCCTGCAAGCATTTCTGAACATTCAAATCCTGATGCCGGTAATTACAAGTATCACTGAATTGCACAGATCTCTATTCTTCATATTGCTAACCTATATCACAACGACAGATGCGTCTGTACTAACCGACGTGTCTGACAAGGAAGTCAACAAGTCGAGAGTGCTCTTGCCGCCGTTTTCTCCGAAGGAGTCCGTCAAGGCTATTCTGCAAGCTGTCCAGCAGTGTGTTGGCGAAAATTTTGTTCTCCCGTCGTCGCAAGCCACGGAGTCCGTACGGAGCTCTCAAGTCTCTCAGCTTGAAAAGACTCAGAATGTTAACCACGTTCTTCCCACGTATGAGAGCAGAGACCACGAGTACGACCTACACGACGTTACAGGATTGGCCGTTCCTGCCACTGATATTCCAGAGGCATTCCCATCCGGCGAATCAGGTCCTTGCCCAGTGAATCCGTCTGTTCAAGCGGAGCATGAGGAATCTTATAGTGACTTATTCTGTGAAGAGTTATACAGGTCGATTTACTCGAGCCCAATTGTGTGTTCAGATCAGCACTACTACATGGCCAATAATCTATCTTACTCCGAACAATTGCCATACTACCCGATTTTAGGCAATCCTTCAAGCTTCAGTATTGACACCGCGGTTGATTATGCGAATGACGTGCCGCTCTATGATGCTCCTGAGCGAATTTCCACTCCCATGGAATTAGATGCCTTTACTGGCTCCGGCTACTTATACCCAAGCAACGCGATATTGAGTTATGGAGCATCTGATGCGTCTTTAACCCAGAATGACAGCCTCGTTCGCGGTAACTCGCTATATGGTGTCGACGAAAGTGCTCATGATACCACTATGAGTCAGGCATTCTATTCCGACTATGATGAGGCTCTACTGCTCGGCTACTATGATAATCAGCTACGTCATCAGCAGCAACAGCAATATGTTGATGGAACTACTGATTTCGAGCCGCCACGGCTGAGATGCCATAGGCTTTGCTAATCTTTCGAACTTGTGTCCTGTATATTTATTCTTGCTGTATATGGTCTCCTTTCTGTCAGGAACAAGACAACTTATAAGGAGTTTTAAGTTTTTTACAGTATGTTTTAACGATTTAAATGTAAGCCGCGAAACGAGCAGAGTAATCAACATGTGTATGGCAGTCTCGCAAGAGAGCCGGTTGATCTGCCAGATTATGAATCGGCTTGTGTAGCTATAGGAGTGTTATATACCCAAAACACGGTAGAGCGTAGTTCTGAGGTTGTCATCGCTGGCATTTATCAGAAACTTCCCTGTGGTACAAGGAATCTAAATGCCAATAGCAACTTGAACTCCACTACTTATTTGCAGCCTGTAACCCACTATATAATGCGCGGTCGATCATTCAATTGTGCTAATTCGATTGATCCGTTAATCGCGCGGTCTTGAACCTGCTAACCTTTGCAACTTCACCATTCTCATCAAGAGGAACAAAGTCGCGCTCCTCAGGCTTAACAGAGTACCCACCATGTCTGTCGATAATCTTTTGTCGCATGCGATGGTACGCCACGGCGATTTCCTGCTGGTGAATCTGCGAGTCTAGCGCTAGGTCGATATCCTCGGCGTCATCACCAATCATGTACCGATCGCCATCGTCGTTCTCCTCGTCCTCGTCCTCGTCACTCAAGTTCACTTCGTCGCCAACCAAGCCCTCGCTCGCGACAAATGTCTGAGATATCCGCTCCGTTAACGAGTTGTCAGACTTACGCACTCCGCTCCTAAACAACGATGGTTTTCGATTTCCGGTCGATGTGTGCGCCGGTCGAGGCATAAACGGGCGTTCAACAACTGTAGCCGCAAGTAATGGTTGCTTGTTCTTCCTGTCAGTTTCTTCCTCGTTACTGAGAAGTTCCTCCTCGAAAGAGTCATCTACTAACTCCTTGAGATTTGAGTTCACAACGGTGTGTTCCCTTATCAGTCTCTGAATATCGATCGACTCTCGTTCTGCAAGACTCTGTGTTTGCACTGACTCGCGTGAGGATCCTGGTATTGGGATCTTCACCGCCGCGCATTTGCTCTTCCGTGGGGCTCGTGGAACCTTGCTGAGTGCGGTCTCGTCTTGCATCGTGGCGGTCTCCACCACAGGTTGCAGCTGTACATTTGCCTTCGCTGCCGTCACGGAGCTTGGAGAACCTGCTGGTTCGCCGAGTTCGCCCTTGAATCGCGAAAGTCCTTTCTGTCGCTGAGACGACCGTTGATCTGCCGCCTCAATTACACAATTGGCGACGCCGCCATTCGATATCGGCGTGCGCTCGATAATCTCGCTCCGAAACGGGGCCGGTGTATTAAGCCTTCCCGTGTGCTCCATTGCGTTGTCAAATAGTGCCGTTGATGCCACATTTCGCTCTATTAATTCGCCCCTGAGTGGTGCGGCACTTCCAGTGCGCTCTATGATTTTGCCGACTGAAGGCGTTGCGTTCGGCGTACGCTCTATGATCCCGCTTCGGAAGTGGTTAGGCGTAACATGGCTTACAGTGCGCTCCATAACGTCGCCGACTGGCGGTCCTGATGCCAGATCGCGTTCTATAATTTCGCTTCTGGAAGGGGTGGATGGATATACGCTTTGATCGCACTCTGTGATGTTTCCGGTTGACGGCTGTAATGTCGGCCTGCGTTCTATACTTTCGTTTCTGAAAACGTTGAAGCTTTCACTGCGTTCCGCAACGTTACCGACTGATATTGATGTCGGCGTCCGCTCTATGATTTCGCTTCGGAATATGCTGGGATTATTTCCTGTACGTTCCATAACATTTCCGCGTAACAGCGTCGATGGCGGCTGTCGCTCCATAATATCGCCCTGTACCGGTACAGACATAGTGCTGCCTCCGTTCTCCTCAATATTACCAATAAATGGCGCTTGTGGTTTGCTAACGCGATTTTCACCATTAACTCTAGGTGCATTGGAATTGCTATTGTTCTGCTTAGCAGATGCTTTGAATAGTGATGGTTTCCGCTTGGCACCGTTTGGATATGAAGGTGGTGGAGCAACGGCTTCTTTCTTCAGTTGTGCAACTTTGATTTTTGCTTCCTCGGTCAACGCAGATGACACAGCTGAGCTCGGTAAATGAGTTTCGAACTTCTGTATCGCCACAGCTTGCGAAAACCGTACTTGTTTCGAGGAACTTGCTGGTGTAAACTCTGGTGGTAATATGACTGTGGAACTCGTCTCGGTAGCAATCGGGATTTGCAGCGTTGTGTTCGGCAACGAAACTGGCACAATATTCTCGACAGGCTTTTTGTTGTAGATCACCTGATCGCTGATCTGGGATTCCTGGTTATAAGCAATCGGTGTGTTCGTCCCACGTGGCAAATACGGGAAAAATGTGCCTCTCGTCCTGCCAAACTCGTCCTCCATTTCCTCGTCGTCATCGTCGCCAAAATCGTCAAACTCGTCGTCCTCCAACGAGTCATCATCGTCACGCGCAAGTTTCCAAGAAATCTCGCCCTCTGTGATGTCTATATCAAACATGCTGTCGTCTTCTTCGTAATCGGCAAAATCGTCAGATTCGTAGCTGGGATCATCATCGGCTGCAATCTCTCTGGCGATATCTTCAAGCTCTTTGAGATCCGCTGCAGCTAGCTTTCGCGACGATGAGTCCATTAGCTTCTTCATCTCCTGAGATTGATGAGTCTTTGCACGTTGCAGTATCGACCCAGTGTGTGGTACTTCTGGTTGTTGAAGCGTGGCAGGTGGTGTTGGCAGTTGCTGGGTGCGAGTCAATGTGGTGATCGGAGCAGTGGCAGACGAAGTCGCTTTGACCGATGCAGTCACTTGTGGAATCGTCGTGGGGATTACCGGGGTAATTATCTTCGGCACTGCTGCTGTGGCTGTAGACACAGCTGCGCGAGCGGTCGTAGTCATCCCTGTTTGTGACAGGGCGGTTACCGATTTTGAGCCTGGCGCATGGAGAGTCCGCACTTTGCTAGTAGCATCATTAGACGATTCTACTATCTCACTAATCTTAGTTGTAGTGCTTGCAGCATTAGAATCATTGGTATGATCAGAGGACTGCGCAATCAGTTCGCTCAAATGTGCCTCTGCAAATTCGTGTAAGCTCGATGTAGACTGCGGCATTGCTTTCGATTCTGCATCGAATATTAGTATCAATAGGTGTAGTTTCCCATTTAGCAATGAGTGTATACCGATGACATTGCCGTCTTCGTCAAGCTCTTCGCGAATCTCCATGACTGGAAGACCGGAGATATCGTCAATGACAAGATCGTTCGCCTGTTGAATCGACTTTGCAGCTTCAATCTTGTACTCTATCTCGGACATCTTTGCCTCAACTTTCGCTCGCGCCTCACGTAGGTCTGGAAACGGCTGTCAGTTACCGTCATGGAAGGTCTGCAGCAAGGCACCGCACACTCTAATCGCCTGCCCACCATCTTCGCCGCGTTGTACGCCGATTTCTGCACCACATATTCACCCCCCGCGTTCACAAAAATTTCATTCGTATTCGCCACTTGTGCATGCACAATGGCACGTGGTGTAATACGGACGTCGACATCCCGCACGAGGGCGCGAGGGTAGGTTTCTATGCACTGCTGCAGAACGAAGTGCTCTCGTATATCGGCTGAGATCGCGGCAGCGCGAGCTCGCAAGCTCTCAATGGCCTGTACCTGTAGAGACAGGTATGGGGTCAGATATGAGCTCGCGCGGTCGAAGTCGTCCATTCCAAGTAAGGAGAAGAGGTCATGTGCTGCTAAACTGTGTCATCGGCAACCACGAGCTCGGTGCCCTCGAGCAACAAACTTTAGAAAACTCCCAGTAAGAGCCCTAACCCACAACTCTTCGCGCTCGCGCTCTGAAAAAAAATTGTATGCTCTGGGGCGTCTTGTTTGCTTTCCTACACGCAGATTAAGGTCGTCCTTCCGCACACAGACAAGTCAGAATGAGGATCCGAAGTGAGTAGCTGATATTGCAGACTGTTCGCGAGTGATGATTATTAACGGCATGGCAACAGAACCCACCAGCAAGCGCACCTCGACCAAAATGCGTGAAGGGATCAAGAAGAAAGCTGCCGCGCATCGCAAAAAGGAAAAGAAAATCGCCAAAAAGGATATTACGTGGAAGAGCAGAACAAAGAATAACGGACGGCTGAATATTGCGGAGATTCCAAACAGTTTTCCTTATAAGAACAAGATTATTGAAGAGCTGGTGAAGGAAAACGAGGCTGCTAAGGAGGAGAGGCTCAAGGCCAGAGCACAAGCTCGCGAAAGAGCAAAAGTGGCGGTAGCTACTTCAACGATATCTGAAGGCATCGAGATGGCTGTTGATGACGATAAAGCTCTCGACGACAACGACAGCACCGACGAGATGGAGACAGGTGACGAGATGAACGCTTTGTTGTCGTATGCCCGACGAGCTGCGTCAAAATACGATGACAACAGCGAAGAAAATGGCGACGAAGACGATGAGGACATGGATGACGATGAAGAAGAGGACAATGACTCCGAAGGCGAAGAGTGGGAGGGTATTTCGTCGTCTGGTGCCATATCGGAGTCGTCCCGAAAATCGTTTGATAAGATTTTCAAGTCAGTCATCGATGCTTCTGATGTGATTCTTTACGTTCTCGATGCCCGTGATCCTGAGGGTACTCGCTCCAAAGAGGTCGAGCAATCGATTATCAAGTCACTCGACAAGAGACTAATATTCATCCTCAACAAAATCGATCTTGTTCCAGCTCATGTGCAGCGCACCTGGGAGTCATATCTTAAACACTTCTTCCCGACTATCAGTGTTCGCGCTTCTCTGGCTGCCAATAATGCGCAGCAACTGAACCACAAGAGCATGACTCCGCAAAGTACGGCGACCACCTTGTTGCATGCGCTCAAGTCGTATGCGAACAAGTCAAATTTAAAGAGATCAATTGTCGTTGGCGTGATTGGTTACCCCAACGTCGGCAAGTCTTCCATCATCAACGCTCTTGCTTCCAAGGTTGGGGGTCGTACGGCAGCATGCCCTGTCGGTGCAGAAGCTGGCGTCACCACGACTATGCGCGAAGTGAAGATCGACAACAAGCTGAAGCTTCTTGATTCTCCGGGAATCGTGTTCCCATCCGAAAGCGAGAACAGCGAGATCTCGAATGAGGCTCGTCTCTTGCTTCTCGGTGCGCTGCCACCAAAACAGATAGAGGACGCCGTGCCTGCGGTGAGTGCGCTGCTTCACCGTCTTGAGATGGTTCCCGAGTTGTGGGAAAGCCTGAAGAATTACTACGACGTCCCTGCTCTTCTACCCCGAGTGGACGCGAACACCGGTAAGCTAGACAAGAGCATGGACTTCTTGGTGCACGTTGCCAGAAAGCGCGGACGTATCGGCCGAGGTGGAATACCGAACATTCAGGCAGCAGCTATGACGGTGGTTAACGACTGGCGCGACGGAAGAATACAGAGGTGGGTTATGCCCCCTGCTGAAGTGCCAGTCAAGGAGTCTTCGGGGGTTGAAGTACTCAAGTCCAAGGGAGGTAAGGCGGTTGAGCATAAAGATATAGTGCAGACATGGGCAAAGGAGTTTAGTCTGGATGGTCTATGGGCACCCAGCGAGGAGGAGCCTATGGAGGAGTAGCGACTTCCTCAATGCTGTGTTTAATGTAGAAAAATTCTGGGTACCACTTGGTGTTTGACGTTTTAGTATCAGATTTAGTATGTCTGAGCGCCGTTTCTTCAATTTGACATAGTTCCGATACTGGATGCAGCGGTTGTAGTGCTCATGAGTGGTGATAATGAACATGCTGTAGTTCTTGTCTGTTGAGCACACTTCACTTCTTCCAGCTGCAGTGTGGCTCCGGCAATGATCACCCTATTTCCAAGCCGCTGTAGCGTGCCACCAAACCGTCGTTGTAGTCGTTGTAAACAGTCTTGGGCAATTGTCGTACGGCTGTACGCTTACTCGCACTCCTAGAATAGACCTGACGAAGAGTACAGGCGTGTCGAGATTCGGAGCAGTTCTGCGGGTTAGGTCTCTTGCAAATTCCGAGTCTTTCGACTGACTGGCTTTGTTCGACACACGCCCGACTAAGATCCCCGGGGTTGGCAGCACAGTCTCGGTTGTGGTATGTCGAAACAGACATGCATTGGCCGAAAAATATGATTTTGCGACAAAGCTTGCAGATATTGTGGCGTACGCCTTTGCATGAGGTTCTACTCTGGAGATCTCGATGGGCGGAGGGCCGGAGACGATGTTATTCAACTGCGCTCTCGGAGCGATTACGCGAGCGCTGTATGTGGTATATATTACTATTTAAAATAGTTGAACGGAGTCACTGACCTAAGCTCATACTGTAGTCGCATTCAAGAAGGCAACGCACTCAATTGCCCAGCTATACCTGGACCCCGAGATTTCCACAGAGCTTAGGTTGGCAAGCCTCCCGGTGGAGCAAAAGGTAGTCGTGCTGCACGGCTGGATAGACTCCGCCCCCCGCAAATTGTCGAAACGACTTACATTTGCTACACTTCGCGGTGCTCAGTTTGATTTTGTTACGTCGAATGGCAGTAGCGCCGTTGGACTCAATGGCGACAGTAGTGAAGACTTGGCCGGCAAGAACACAATCCAGCTTGTGCAAATGCATCCGGAAAATATAAAAGAGGACGATTACCACTCATTAAGGAGAATGAAACAGGAGACTCCGGTTTGTGTTGAGGGGACGGTGGGGATTCACAAAGGAACGGACGGTCGATACGAGATTACCATTGTCAAGATCACAGCGTTGAACGACACGATGAACTTCGCATCACAGGTGCGCGAGACGAAGCAGTGGGACCCGAAGGACAGATATCTTCAACTACGAACGCCAGCACTGCAGCGTGCACTTGCGCTGAGGAGCCGAGTCGCAAGTCTTGTGCGTACTGAGTTCAGCGAGCTTGGATTCACGGAGATTGAGACGCCATTGCTGTTTCGTTCGACTCCAGAAGGCGCACGCGAGTTTCTTGTGCCATCACGCACAAATGCGGGGAAGATGTATGCGTTGCCGCAGAGTCCACAGCAGTACAAGCAGTTGCTCATGGCAGGCGGGGTGCATCGATACTATCAGATTGCAAAGTGTTTTCGCGATGAAGACTTGCGCGCGGATAGACAGCCTGAGTTTACACAGGTGGATTTGGAGATGGCGTTTTCGTCTGCGGCCGATGTGCAAGCGGTAGTCGAACGGGTTTTGACACGGGTATGGAGAGATGTCCGGGGAGTGCATCTAGAGATGCCGTTCAAGAGGCTTCGGTACGCAGACGCGATGAGCTTGTATGGAATCGACAAGCCAGATCTACGAGGAGGACTTGAACTGATCGACTTGAGCGCCTTTGCGACGTCAACGAGACATTCAAATTATCCAGTGTTCGAAATTTTGAAGTATCGGCCCTCGGGTCCGAGCGACGCGCCTACTCTTGCTGGCGCCCCTGACGGATATCCAACGTTGCGCAGTCCACTGATGTACAAAATCGACTTAGCCAAAGAACCCGCCGAGGCATGGCTGAAGGCAGCTGCAAGCGAGTTCAAACTAAAATTTCATTCAGGCACGTCGGATGTTGGTGCCGTTGCTGCAGTAATCATGCAAGCTTACAACATCCAAGATGGTGATATTCTGTTTGCATGCACGCGCCAGCAAGTGCCGTTTGAGAATCCGACGCCATTGGGCCGTCAGCGGCTTCACCTCTTACACGGCAAGGTGAAGTCGGACGAAATCGCGCCGCTATGGGTAGTGGACTTTCCGCTTTTCACGCCGGTTGAGCGTCAGGAGGTGGTGGACGGTCACATCGAGTTTGACTACGACTCGCTGATGTCCACGCATCATCCGTTTACAATGCCTGTACTGTCAGACGAGAGTCTCGGTGCAGTGTTGGATGTCGCCAGTTCTGCGCCAGACACGCATACACAACTCGATGCCTGCACGGTGCTAGGACAACACTACGACATAGTCATAAACGGTGTTGAGCTAGGTGGCGGCAGCGCGCGAATTCATGATTCGATGCTGCAACGTCTTATCCTGGCGGAAATCATGAAAGTCAGAGGCGTCTTGCGCGATCCGGAGGCAGAGCAGCCGGAAAATCCATTCACCCACCTGCTCACAGCGCTGTCAATGGGATGTCCGCCGCATGCTGGGCTGGCGGTAGGTTTTGACAGATTGTGCGCGATGCTGTATGGATCCGAGTCCATTAGAGATGTAGTTGCGTTTCCGAAGACGCAGAGCGGCGCTGATCCGCTGGTTGGAAGCCCAAGCGAAGTGAGGGCAGACGTGCTTCTCTCTTACCACATGCAGCTGGCAGACAAGAAGTAAACAAATATCAATGTAAATAGTTCGCATACTGGATTTCTAGTCTTGGCACAGAAAAAACCATTATGGTTCGGTAAATAGTATAGTCCTCAACATTTATTCATGCATTTTCACGACTTCAGACAGATGTACCAGCAACTGTTCTGAGGGTTCTATGATATGCTTAAAAACATCTATCGCATCACAAATAAACACAACACAAGAAGCATTAATTCGGTCGTTTTGTTTTGAATTGGCACTTAATCAGTAGGTGCCCGTTATAACATCGAGCAAACACGCGCACACATCAAATATCAATAGCCAAGGAAACACGCCTAGACACACTCGAGTACACGAAGTGTATTGGTGTGGCCGAAACCGCCTGTCCAGCCTTGGATGGCAATGACGACGTCAGAACGTCCAAGAATGCCAAGATCAACTGCCTGGTCCATTCCCCACTTCAGACGCTCCTCGACGTCCTCGGACCACTTCTCAATGCCAATCTTTTTGGCACCCTCGTAGACGAACGGGTAAACACCACGGTACAAATGAGAATACCGGGCAGCGTTGGGGTTGCGAGTAACCATGAGAATTGGGCAGGTTGGACGGTACTTAGAGCAGAGACGCGCGGTGGTTCCGGAGGTGGAAAGCACAATAATAGCCTTCGCCTGCTGCTCAAAAGAGGCAGAAACGGCAGCGGCGGCGATGGTCTCGACGGTATCGGTAGGACGGTGGGTGAGATATCGCAGCTCGTTGAAGAGAGGGGGGTAGCATATGGCCATCTCTGCAAGCAAGCATGTCTCGTGCATCATGGCGACGGCCTCAGCAGGGTAAGAGCCTTTGGCAGTTTCGCCAGACAGCATAACACAGTCAGCACCGTCAAGGACAGCGTTGCCGACATCGGAAACCTCAGCACGGGTAGGGCGGGGGTTGTAAGTCATGCTCTCGAGCATCTGAGTCGCGCAAATAACAGGCTTGCCCGCAAGATTGCATTTGGCGATCATCATCTTCTGAGCAATGAAAACTTCACTGGCAGGAATCTCGATACCAAGATCGCCACGGGCAACCATGACACCGTCGGTTTCCTTAAGGATATCGTCAAAGTTGTTGAGACCCTGCTGGTTCTCGATCTTTGCGATGATCTGAATGTCTTTGCCCTCCTCGCCGAGAACTTCGCGAATGGCGCGGATGTCGGAGCCCTGACGGATGAAAGAAGCGAACACCATGTGGACCTTGTTTCGGACACCGAAGAGAAGATCTGCCTTGTCCTTTTCGGACAAGGGAGGAAGGTCGACGTCGGTGGATGGAAGGTTGACGCCCTTGTGGGAGGAGATCTTGCCATTGTTCAAAGTGACCACCTTAAGGTTCTTGTCGTCGATAATCTCTAGCACCTTGAAGGAGAGGACACCGTCATCGACAAAGATAATGCGGCCGGGCTGGATAACCTTCGTGATGTTGGCATAGTCAAGGTACATGACCTTGTTATCGCACTTGTTCTTATACACCTCGTCGGTAGTAATAATGAGCTCATCGCCAACAGCCACGGGGATATCAGCGTCGCCAATGGTGGAACCGGTGCGAATCTCGGGGCCCTTGGTATCAAGCGCGATTCCAAGAGGTCTACCCGCCTGGAGGCGTTCGGCCTCACGTGCATTGTCAATGACGCTCTGGTGGTACTCATACGAGCCGTGGGAGAAGTTCATGCGGACGATGTTCAGGCCAGCTATGGAAGCCACATGGTTAGCAGCCACAAACAAAAAAGGACAGAGGAATATACATACCCTTGCGAAGCAAGTTCATCTTCTCGGCGGAATTGGTCTTGGGGCCTAAGTATTGGTGTCAGCAGGTGTAAGCCAGGAACAAGGTATTCGGGCATTATGTACCGATGGTGCCGATGATGCATGTACGGCGGAAGTTGCGGTGAGGCTTGTTGTTAGGATCGAGGCGGCAGAGCCACTCAAGAGTAGAAGTCGCCTGCTCGTTGAAAATCATTGCTGCAAATACGGACTGGTGGTGGAGGAGTGGTGGATAGAGAGGAGAAGGCGGCGACGATAGCAGATGAGGGGCAGGCCCAAGGGCGAATATTTTATAGGCGGGGCCGTGAGGGGCAGCACCGCCTGCTCAGCTGCAGCGCAGCACTGCAGTTATGCTGCAAATGCCCCGCGGTGCCGCAGCTTTGCCGCATTAACATCGGCGTGCGGCGCGCAGAAATTTTTCGGCGGCGGGGCGTGCAGCGATTTGTCGGATGCGACACGTTTCCCGCCTACGGATCACATCTGATTCACACCGCTGCGGCGCCGAACGGAACGGTGCGAGCAGCCGGGATACCCGGATTGAGCATCCGGACTGAGCCCCTGACGTGATCAGCTCACAAAAATGACCAAGGCTAGGCTCGGACAAGCTATGGGTAAATAGAGAATGCGGCTCAGAGCGCGCTGCCCCGCGTTAAACGCCCGTGGTCCCATGATCCTCACTTGCCAGCTTTTTTCTTCTTCTTCTTCTTTTCCTTTTTGTCTTCTTCCTCTCTGCTCCCCCTTCCCCCACAGCATGCGCATCTGCTGTTCCTCGCTCTTTTCCTTGCAGCCAGCAGTTTTCGTTATTCCGTCCCGCTATTGGCCAACGTGTCTCAGCCCCTGATTCTAATGGCACCGCATTCGACCGCCCCCCCTGTCTCCATCACCACCGCCGCCTCTAGCACCAACGCGACGCGTTCTGTTCTGCTTGGCGTCGACTTCACGCGCAGCACTTCATCTCTGAGCTCTGCTCTGCGCGGCTTGGACCTCTCGTCTACCTCCGCCACCGCTGACTACGATGACTCTGAGTGCTGTGGCGGCGGCGGTCCAGCGGGCTGCTGCTGTATGTCTTCAGGGGTAGTCTCGCAGTCATCCACTCCACAGCCGCCGTGTTTGGAGTTGAGCGGTGCTGAAGTTCTCGCGGCGAATCCGGCGTTTAATTCGTTGAAATTGCCCCTTTCTCGCATTGCGAGGTCCGCTCGTCTGCTCGGGTCTCCAGACCTGCCTGCTGCAACCGTACGCTTGTCTGAGCCTGAGTCATCCGAATCCAGCGTATGCGACCCCCGAAAACAATCACGCGATATTTCCGTTCCGCCGGCCTACATGCAGCCTCACTTTCCTTACATGATCCCAAATCTACCTGTACTTGATGCTCGTCTTCTCACGTCCGCTAGCGCTGTCAAGCGCACTTATCATTTCGACATCGATGTGACAGACTATCCCGAAGAAATTGAAGGTGTCGACTTCCGCGTTGGCGGTGCTGTTGGCGTGTCGCCTCCCAATGACTCTGCCATCGTGGATGAAATATTGACTCGTCTCGATATTTGCGAACTGGAGCGCGACAAACTGCAGACTCTCACTACGACTTGTGGCCGGTGGCCTACAATCTGGGGTGACGATGAGCCTCGCAAACTGCAAACCACTGTGCGCGAACTTTTCACATGGACTATTGATCTTCACAATGGTGTTTTCACAAAGAGTCTTCTGCGCGTTCTCGCCGAATACGCTACAGACTCGACCGAGCGGTCGATTTTACTTTGGCTTTGCAGCCACCAGGGCCAGTCGACATTCTGCAACCTAAGATCGGACAAGTACCCGCCAACCCTCCTACAACTCTTGCTTGCATTTCCCTCGGTTGAACCGCCGGTTGGTCATCTGTTGTCTGTTCTGCCGACACTTATGCCTCGCTTCTACAGTCTCTCGTCGGACCCCGTGAGTAGCACTGAGGCGACTTCCGACCACCCAGATCACCTCATCCGCAAAATTGAATTTGCTGTCACGATTCACAAAGCAAGTGAGTCCTGGCACGACCCTCCACGACAGCGCACAGGTGTCTGCACTGCTTTCATGGAACAGCTAGCACAACGATGCATGGCGGGCGAGAGTGTGACAATTCCTTTGTTTCGTGGCTTGCAAGCGAACCCGCTAGCGAAAGAATTCCGTGCTGATGGACCAATGTTACTTATTGGTGCCGGAGTCGGCGTTGCGCCGTTCAGAGGCTTTGTACAGCGGCGTTTGAAAAACGCAAACTGTAAAAACAAGGTGTGGGTGTTACAGGGCTGCCGCGATTCCTTAAGTATGTTGTTCTGTACTGCTTTTGGAGCTGATAGTGTTACTAATTTGTCGCAGTGGATGAACTATACGCCGGCGAATGGGGTATAGACGACTCTGACGTACGCAAAGTGGTTCAGTCACGTCGTGGCACCAAACAGTACGTTCAAGACGAAGTTATCGTGCAGGGAAGTCTTGTTTGGGATGTCATATCTCACCCGGAAGGTTGTATATTTGTATGCGGTTCATCCAAGGGAATGGGCGAAGGCGTAGAGGCATCACTGATTGCTGTTGCAATGGAAAAAGGTGCCATGTCTGACGATCAGGCAAAGGAGTTCTGGAAGGAAAAGGCAAGAACCTGGCAGTACGTTACGGAAACGTGGTAACTGCTAGAAGTACTGAATTGTGTTATTTTCTAAAAGCTGTCTTTCGTTGCACTTTTGCACATCTGGTAATATCTTAATGGCACGCATAACTGGTACTATAGGTTTTTTTTAGCATGCGAGCAAGTTCATATATCGCTGCAGAATATTGTTCATAAAATATAGAGTCACATGGCAACTGTTGCCGTAACAATTTGGATTGTTGTAGTGGCGCTGATAAACTGTTGTAAGTGGGGTTTCGCAAGTTTGGCGACTGTGAGGCTCGCAGGTGAGTGCATCGCGGAAGTCGACTTCATCCGCGGTTAGAATCACGGCCCCCTCATTTCCCTGCCGGAACCCGCACTCTTGCGGCCGATACGCTCTCGTGTGACATGCCTCTACGGATATCTCGGTCGTGCACAGCGGTCGAGTTTGCTCTGACGAAGGCACGGTCAGTCCGGCGGTGCCAGCACGAGCAGCGTCGACGGCTGTCGTCGCAGTCCACCAAGCAACAATACGCAATTGCGCACCGGCCGACCACGAGTGTTTGGTCGTCGTCGCTGGTCAGGAATGTGCGTAGTGAGCGCCAGTTTCGAAAGAGTACGTGCGCGCGAAGCGATGTGCCGCCGCCTCCGCGGCCGTTTTCAGAAGAGCCGAGGCTGGCGGCGTCTACCGTGGCATCAGCTGGCGATAAGACAAAGAAGTTGACGACGACTACTGTCGCCCCGGCTCCTGAGAAAGCAAAGCTTGTGCGGCCGCAGGTCCCGTCGAAAGCATCACAGTCGTCGTTGCGGGCGACGTCCAAACAGGACACCCGTGGTGCATCGCTGAGCATACCGACCCACGAACGGCTCAAAGAGGATGCAGTACAGCTTGAGAAGCCGAAAAAGAAGGAAGCGATTGTACATGACTACAGCGTACGGCCGTATAGTTATCTGTATTTTGCCGAGGAGGACAACTATGCCGTTTTTAAGAAATATCCGACGGTGACAAGCAAAAGGCTCGCGAAGCTGTCGACAAACATGAAGGCGGACGAGCGGCCGCGGAAGTTGAGCATGCTCACGCGTGATTTTATTGATGGTACGTGGTTTGCCTGTAGAAAGGGTGGTTTGTTGCTAATGCATCATGCAGACTCGCTATACAACCCCAAGTACGGTTACTTCTCTCGACAAGCTCTGATCTACTCGCCGGAGAAGCCATTCGAGTATGGCGCAATTGCGAATGCAGATGACTTTGTCAACCGGTGGTCGATGACGTACAAACAGTATGACAACGTTCTAAGTGTGCGGTCCTCCACCGACGCGACTGTGAACAAGGACACCTCTGCGCCGCTACCGCAGCTATGGCATACGCCCACCGAGTTGTTCCAGCCGTTCTACGGACAGGCCATTGCAAAGTATTTACTACTGAACTACTTGCTGACGCTGTATCCGTACAACGATCTTGTGATATACGAAGTCGGTGGCGGCAACGGCACGCTAATGCTCAACATCCTTGACTACATCCGCGAGTCACATCCAGACGTGTACGAGCGCACGCGGTACAATATTATTGAGATTTCTGGCGCACTGGCGGAGAAACAGCTGCGGCACAAGTTGGAGCGCCAAGGATTCTCGGACCGCGTGAGAATTATCAACAAGTCGATCTTTGACTGGACAACCGAAGTTCCGAAGCCATGTTTCTTCATCGCCCTAGAGGTGTTTGATAACTTTGCTCACGACACGATTCGGTACGACCACGAAACGAATAAGCCATACCAGGGGTACGTGGTCGTTGATGATGACGGGAACTTCCAGGAGCATTTCTCGCCGGAGCTGGATCCGCTCGCGGCGCGGTTTATGAAATTACGCGAGGAAGTCATGCCGCATCTTGACCTCACGCGGGAACGGGGACATCCGCTTGCAAAGTCCAAGTTCCGGCGGAAGCTGCGTACATGGCTAGATCCCCTTGCGCACGATTTGACCACACCGGAGTTCATTCCGACGAGGTACCTGCAATTCCTCGATATCTTGAAGAGGTACTTCCCGGAGCACCGGCTACTGGCATCGGATTTCACGACGCTACCGAACGCGATTCCGGGCTACAACTCGCCGGTCGTGCAGGTGATGCTGGAAAAGCGCATGATTCCGGTCGAGACGTACATGGTGCTGCAGGGCTATTTTGACATCTTGTTTCCGACGGATTTCGAGCTTGCGGCGGCGATGTACGAAAAAGTTGTCGGTAAGATCGCGACGATTGCGACGCACAGCTCGTTTTTGGAGCAGTGGGCTGATATAGAGGCTACGACCACCAAGGATGGCGAGAATCCAATGGTGTCTTTTTACCAGAACGCAGCGTTCATGTGTACTTAATGTTTAAGTGCATAAATAGCACCATAATAAGTAGTTACATTATAGAGTGAGTTACAGCTATCTGCATCTTCCCGAATAAGCAAAAAGTGCGCCTTTTAAGAAAACTTCCACCTGTTGCCGCAGTTCTCGCAGGTGCAAAATGTGGTGAGAGGTTCGTCTGCACTTCGGGTCTGCATCTGGTAATACGAAACCTTCTTCTGCTTGCACTTTCCACAGGTGAAGCGGTCCGTGACGGCACGCTCCTCCTTAGCGCCACGGGCGTTGAACAGGTTCTGGTCCTGGAGCTGCTTGATTTCGTTTTTGAGCTCCTCGGAGGCCATTTCCTGTGGACTCATGCGATAGAGGCGCTCTGCGCTGATTTCGCCAGCGACGACACGGGATCGCAGATTTGGGTTTTTTGCGTCCTTCAGGTTCAGGTATAGCGAGCGCATCTTTGTGCGGTAGCTGGGAGAAGTTCCTTTTTCGTTACGGAACACAACAAGCTCGATCTCTTTGGAGCACTGGAGGATTGTCTCTGAGTGCGCGTCGGAGTCGCTTGCGAGCGCATTGTAGGTGACGGTGACACAGGAATTGCGCACTTTGTCGCCATAAAAGTCTGTGCGTACGTTGTCGGTCTTGACATCGCGGGGCGCGCCGTTGGCGGGGCGCACGACTTTTGGTCGCGCAATCACGGGAGAAGGTGCGGAGGCAGGTGCGGGGGCGGAGAGGGTCGAGCCAGATGCTGAAGTTGCATCGGGGGAGGCGGAGGAGGACGGCGCAGTTGGTTTGGCGGATGATGAGGCGCCTGCGTCGGTGGATGTGGAGGAGTGTGCGAGCGCGTGAGCGTGCTGCTTCTGGGCTGTAACTTCGTCTTTCCATTTCTTGATCATCAGCTTGACCATGTCTGCAACTTTCTTGTCCGGGTGCGACCGCAGTTTGTTCACCGCGATGCCCAGTTTGGTTTCCTAGTGACACGTAAGAGTCAGTAAATGCTTGTACATGCATGCTAGCATGTAGAGAACGTACCCGTAGTAGTTTCTCAGACGGCCGAACGCCCTTCCTGAGCTGCTCCAGGATGTCGAGAGTCGCGCTCGCCGAGTTGGACTTGTCGAGGCTAGTCATCAACGTCTTGATCTCCTTGACATCGATTCCTTTTCTGTCTGTCATGTTGTGTGTGTATGTGTGTGTGAGGAGGGGATTAATAGCTAGCTGTTATGTGCTCTTGCCTCCGTGTCTTCGTCGTTGTCTTCGTCGTCGTACGTGTGTCGCAAGACCAGCGCATAATCTCCCAGCCTCTCAAGGCAGACCAAAGCACTGGAAGCTGCTGCTTCGTGATGCACCCTTTGCAAAACAAGGAAACACGCACAAGAAGAGTGCTAAAGAGCCTTCTTGGTCTGAGATGTCCGCGCACGAGTTCCTGTGTATGCGCGTGTGTGATGGTGCTCAGCTGCAGTGCACTTCACGACACTTAATTGAGAATGACGTCTTCCGGATCAGAGGCTGTACCAGGCGACTAGGCGACTTGTTCCAAACGCAGGGCGAGAGGTGCGAAGATTGAAAGCTGAACGAAAGTTGGGAAGTGGTAAGGTTTTTCGTCGCATTGCTATCGCGAACGTCGCCCCGCGATCGATGTATTGTCGATGGGCTTCCCCGCATCGATAGTGGTCTTATAATACCGCTATTGGGTGAAGATAACTAGCTCTACATGGACTGCTCCTTTGCTCAGTCTACGGCGCGCAGCGCAACGCTGCGTCTATGACTGCCCTTGGAGATTCTGGACCACCTCCGACTGCAGTTTCCGCTCTTCCCGGGCAGAAGACAGCGTGCTGAGGCCTAGGATTATTAGCAATGCACTCGTAACACACTTTAATGCTTTGAAAGCAAAGAGACGTACTTCGCAGATCGCTGACAATATCCTTGGTCTTGCCGAAGTAGACCTCCTGGAGCTGGTTGCGCATTTTTGACTCTGTGTCTTCGATCATCTTGCCGATGTTTGCGATGTGGCTGGACTCGTCCTCCACCGCGGCATCTTGCTCGACCTGGGAGTGGTTTAGTTAGGAGGGGATGTAGACACGGGACGGCAACTGAGAGTAGCGTACCTGTCGGGTGAGACTTCCGCCTAGATCAAAAGCGCCGTCAGCGCTCTTGGCAGTGACCATGTTGAGCATGATTGTACTGGTAAGTTTGTAAGTGGCGCTGCGGCCGTGCTGCTGGATCTCGAAGACGTGAATCGAGTCCCAGCCGCCGGAGCTGGAGGATGATCCGGAGGAGGCTGCGGGCGAGCGTGAGATGGAGGCAGCAAGAGATGGGCGGGAGGACAAAAGATAAGTACATACACTTCTTCAGCAGGACAACACCGGCGAGGCCGTTGTCCAGTTCCCATAGGTACACGCTCGAGAGACCGCCTTCATAGTACCTGATAACGCATGAGCTTGTTTGGGTAGGCAATCATCAGACACACACATACAGATCGCGGTATATATCAAACGCATCATTGGCAACGATTTCGAGCTTGCGGATACTCTCGCTGGGGACAGTACCATCGGCGAGCGGCGGATCGTATTTGTTGCTCCACGGGCTGCGGAAGCTGTCGCCATCGCGGTTGTAATCACACGCGAGGTAGTCCTTGCCGGACACGGCACACTTGCGGACCAGCAGTGGCTGGTCGACAGACGCAAGCAAGTCCTCGGTGAGATCTGGCACGAGCGCGCAGATGCTAGTCAGGTTGGCGGAGACGTCTTTGGGGTTGAGCCGGCGTAGGAGGTCGAGCGAGGCGTCGAAAGGGTCGGCCTACAGCCAGTTAGAACGACGGCGTACATGCAACAAATCGATCGCGTTGACAGTCGGTACATACCATGCTGGTCGTCGTGGCGTGTGTGGATGTCGTGAGGGAGTCGTGCTGGCGTATGGCGAGGGTTCTTGTCTCCGCAGCGAACTCCACGTAGATGCGAGCCGCGCGGAGGGCTACTCGCATCACTACTCGTGCGCCAGCAACTACATACTACTTCCACCTCTTCAAACTACTCTTTGGTCTCCTAAAATACAAGTGAAGTCATGAATCGTGTGATGCACCAAAACATATTTGTACAAAGAGCAAAATATAAATCCAGAATGAATGCATTATCATTAGGCCCACCGTCCGCTGCGCAGCTGCAGGAGATTTTGAACGCATTCGAATTCAGACTCTACCGTAGCCGGTGCCGACGGGTCTAACGCCACTGCGTCTACCGCGATGGTGGGCTTGCCAAAAACAACTTCGGCCCTGCCATCTAACGACATCGTCAGTCGCACCTGCGACATTGCGGCGGATGCTGATGATCTCGCGGCAGGTGCAAACGGAGACGATGCAATTAGAGGTGAAAGGGCGGTGTTAGAAAGTGCGGTACGCAGCTCGGAGAACGGCGGCAGGACGACGTTAGGGCACGGTGACGAGGAGGCGGGGGTAGAGAACGTGGCGGACACGGCGGACGAAGATGACGAGGCAGGCGGAGATAGCGGTGGTAATGAGATATCGTACCGTGATGACGGTAAGGCAACCTCGGACGTCGAACGCAGTGGCAGTGCAGATGCTGATGATGGAGGTTGCAGTGGTAGCGGTGGCAGCGTCTTAGTTGCGGCGTACGACGACGCGAAGGATGGCAGCGGCGTCCCTGAGGAAATCGAGTTGGTGAACGAGAGCGAGGTTGGCGTGAGCACGCCTTTCGAAGAGGTCGAACTCATCGACTCTGTCCGCGAGAGTATGGGCGGCGGCGGAATTGCGAGCGGTGCAAACTGCTCTGGCGCAGGGGTATGATATTGTAACAGCGATGCGGGTGGCGAGGACGGCGCCAATGCTGGCGACGGCGTCGCGGCCGCGCCGGTCGGCGGCCGAAGAAGCGGGACCTCAGGGAGAAATAGGTACATCTGAGCCGCAGGCGGTGTCACGCTGGATGCGGCCTGGCGCGCAGTACGGTGCGGTGTAGGCGACGGCGGCAGGGCAGCGGCAGGCGCGTCGTCCTCGTCGTCAGACGCGACGGCGCACTTGCCAGCTGCCGCTGTCGCGCCAACGCTTGCGGCGGCGACGTCGGGGTTCGCATCTTCTTTGTGGTTTTCGTCACCAGTGTCAACGTCCATGTCGTCTGTGTGCTGCTCAGCAGACGCCTTGCGTGCAGTCTTCTCTGCGACGGCGGCGCGACGCGACGACTGCCGCCTGTTTTGAAACCAAATCTGCAGCCACCGTGTGAGTACTGAGTGGCGGCGTTGTGCCAAGCAAAAGAAAATAAACGCACCTGGACAGCCTTCTCGGACATACCAACGCGCTCTGCAATTTCCTTGCGCAGCTGGCGATGGGGTTTTGGACAGCGGTTGAACTCAGAGTACAGGATTCTGAGCTCGTTGGGGGAGGTACGCCGACGCTTTCGTCGGGCGAGGGGCGGGTTGTCGATGTCAGGCTGGTGCAGGAGATATGTCGCAGGTGAGTGCGAGATGAACGCGTAGGTGGAGCGCGTCACGTCCTGGGGAGAGAGCATAGTGGGGTAGTGAGGTGTGGGGAGTGGAATATGGCGCGGTATGGCAGACGACGTGCGAACGCGACAAGACGAACAGGATGCGACGCGTTCAGCAGGAAAGAGGAGAGAGACAGGGACGCTGACGGTGGTGACGGCGACGAAGATGCGGACAGAGCGAGGAGGATAACGAGACGGAAACAAAGAAAGCAGCGACGGAACAGGTAGTGCGCCAGCCCAAAGCAGCCAGGAATGTGCCTCCAGTTCTGGGACCCGACGCGCGGTCGCGTTGTGCTCAGCCGCGCGGGCAATTGATACGGGCGACCCGCCCCAGAACAGCAGCTAGGGATGGCAGGTCTGTTCAGGGGCTTAGTTATTTTAGAATTGCGTGTAACATGCTGTGACTTTCGGTGATCCCGCGAGTTCGGCGGGCCCCGCCGTGCTCACGCGAAGCTCTTCGCCTCTCGCACGAGACACAGACGAAGGCCAGTCCTGGCGCGGAGCAGTGAGCGTGCAAGTCGCGGGTGCGACGCGTCGTTGGGGCGGACTGGAATGCCCCGCGAAATTCCCCGTCGGGAAATTAAACAGACCAAGCGCGCGGCGTGTTATTTTCTTCTGGCCAACCGCGGCGCACTTCGCCTGCGCCATCGTCATCGCCTGCTCACATCCTGCTCACAGGAGGCCGCAGCTCACATCTCTACAAACCCCGTGTTCTGTCAGCGCGTGCGGCGCAGCGACAACTCGCCGCTGGGACAATCACCAACTGCACGAAAAATCTTCCAGCCCACAACCACCCCGCACAAACCAGCCATGGCCGCCGATGCTACATCCCCGCACAAGAAGGAGAAGAAGGAGAAGAAGTCGAAGAGTAGGCCTGCCGCTGAAGAGGAAGCCACTGTTATGGAGGTCGATGAGACCGCGCCGGCCGAGGACGTCGATGCGAGCAAAAAGGGCGACAAAAAGAAGCGTAAATCGTCGCTCAGCGCTGCGGACGAGGACGCACATTATGACGCGCGTCTTGCTGCCGTTTTACCCTTTGCAAGTCCCCTTGCGCCGAAGAAGCTCAACAAGAAAGTTCTCAAGACTGTCAAGAAGGGTATGCCTCCATTATCGCGTTTCACTGAATTGTCTAACTCCTACAGCCGCTAAGTCAAAACACGTCAAGCGCGGCGTCAAGGAGGTCGTCAAGTCCCTGCGCAAGGGCGACAAGGGCCTCGTTGTCATTGCAGGCGACATCTCCCCCGCCGACGTCATCTCACATATCCCCGTGTTGTGCGAGGACAACAGCGTGCCGTACATTTTCGTCCCCAGTAAGGAGGACCTCGGTGCCGCAGGCGCTACGAAGCGGCCTACCTCCTGCATCATGGTTGTTCCTGGCGGGTTTCGCAAGGACAAGGCGAAGTCCAGTGACACCCTCGAGTACCGTGAGGGCTTTGACGACGTCGTCACTGAGATCAAATCTATTAGCACCTAGATCCTCACTCCTGTCAGGTGTTCTCTTGTATCATAGTCAATCAGTATCGTTCAGGTTTGCGTCCCCTCGCACCACTCATGATCGTAGAGCTGAAATCTCACTCGATCATGATTTTTCCTTCCTGATTGTAACTCAATCATGATTCCCTTCCTACTATGCAAATAATCACCCCGCTTCTTTCAAGTTCATCTAACTCGATCATGCTTCTCTACTCCCATATTTATTCATGCAGTTAATTAATCGTCGTCATTCAAGCTCACATCTAGCTCAAACTATGCTTCTTCGCCATTGTACTAGAATGCAGTTCAAACTTCAAGCTAACTCAATCATGCTTTGAAAACATCATTCTCTCCACCTCCTTTGCGTTGCTCTCTTCCGCATTCGCGTCCTCGCTCACACTCTTGTCTAACGCAATCTTTGTGTTTGCAAGCTGTAAAATCGCCTCCTCGATCGTGCCCCGCGTCACAAGTCGCACAACTTCTACCTCCCGTGTCTGGCCCACACGGTGCGCGCGGTCCTCTGCCTGTCGATCGTCATGCGGGTTGAAGCTCATATCGAAAATCACAACTACGTTCGCGCAAGCCAGGTTGATTCCGAAACCACCCGCCTTTGTTGAAAGCAGGAAGCATGTTATGTCTTCTTCCTCGTAGAACTTGTCGATCAAGTCCTGTCGCAACTCCACAGACGTCGAGCCATCAAGTCGCAAAAAGGACAACCCCAGCGTCGACAGCACTGGCTCCAAAATGTCCAGTACCTGCGTGAACTGCGAAAATATGAGCACGCGATCTCCCTTGGCTCGGTGCTCAGTTACTATCTCCTTCAACTTCGCCACCTTACCAGAAACCATCCATTCGTCCGCTTGCAACCGGTACTTTTGTACGCTCTCAAACTTCATGCACAGATTATGCAGCTCAAAATCCGACATCACCTCCATGTCCTCAAAAATGTAGTCCACGTTCGCCTCGTTGTATCGCTCCTCCTTCATGATATCCTTTGCCATCTTACGCAGCATTTTTTCGTCGTAATGTCGTCGGAACAGAAGCGGATGCAGTGCTGCCTTGCGCAGTCGCATCAGTACGTTGCTTGACGCCCGGTCATTCTTCGTCAGCACCTTGCCCGCTTCTCGCGCCGCAATAACCTTTCGGCTCTCCTCCAGCTCTGTCTCGTAGATCTCCTTCTGCTCCAGTACCATGTCGCAGTACTCCACCCGATGGTGCTTCTTCGGTAGGTGCTTCAGCACCTGATCTTTCTTGCGCCGCAGTACAAACGGCGTCATCATCGTCTTCGCACGCGAGATGCGCTGCTGCGATAGTAATGCCATGTTGCTCACGTCACCCGAGTCCGACGTCGTCTTTGCCTTGTGCTTGAACACGCCAATCAGGTCCTCCTTCTTGTCCTTGAAAATATTCGGTAGAATAAACGCCAGCAGCGATACCAGCTCCTGCAGGTTGTTCTGTAACGGAGTTCCCGTAAGTAGAAGTCGAAACTCCGCCTTCAACCGCATTAGCTTCTGGTATCGCTCCGATGCGCTGTTCTTCAGCAGATGCCCCTCGTCATACACACACGTGTTGAACTTGAAGTTGCGCAAAAAAGAGCAATCCAGTGGGCTTCCGCAAGCGAGATTGTACGTCGTCACCAGCATGTCAAACTTGTTGTCCGGGTCCGACAAATACATGCGCACATCCTGTCGCTCCTTTTGCGTGCCGTAGTACGGCTCCACGTTCAAGCTTGGGCAAAATCGATTAAACTCGCGCAGCCAGTTCTCGAGAGTCGACGACGGTACAACCACCAAATGCGGACCGTTGATGCCTACCTCCTTCAAATGTGCAAGAAATGCAATGACTTGGCACGTTTTTCCCAATCCTATAACACAGGTTAGCGAAATGCTGACTCCTACAAAGCCAAGGCGCGCTTACCCATCTCGTCCGCCAGGATGCACGAAAGTCGTTTCTTGTACAGTAACGTCAGCCAGTTGATGCCGACCTGCTGATAGTCCTTGAGCACGACATCATTCGCCAACAACGCAGGACGATCCGGAAAGTAACCTCCACCAAGCGTCTTCTGGCGAGACTTTTTGGGGCTGCCGTCCACTTCGTCTTCCGACGACGAGTCATCAACCTGGCAAATCTCGAGCTCGCCATTTGAGCCGCGCACGTCGACGCCCCAGTCATTGATAGACTTCGAAACGGATCTGCCGACCTGGTCACAGCGGTGAATCAACGAGTCCACAGCCTCGTATCCAGTCAGTGTCTCCAGCGCTGTGTCAACAGCCTTCTCTCCAGCGGCCCGCTTCTGTCTCCTGGCCTTCTTCACACCGGCGGCAGCGGCTTCGGGCTTGACGGCGACGATATCAACGCGTCTGACCTCGTCGAGGTCCATGTAGGCCCTCTCCTTGATAATCTCGTTTGCAAGCTCCTCGGAGCAGCACGCAACATCAGCAATGACCTCAACGCTGTCGGTGTTGAAAATCTCCAGCAGTCTCGCTTCGATGGCACTCATGTCTTGCTCCTGGAAAACCTCAGCCTCGGAGTCTGTGCCACCTTCGGACTCTAGAATCTCGTCGTCACTAACGGCAGAATGCTTTGCCGCCTGTTTTGCCTTTGGCTTGCTGACGACTTTCACGATCTTGGCTGACGACGATGAGTCTATGCTGGACTCGCCGTCGGAAGACAGCTCAATCGCGTTTCTTGCCTGTGCGTTGCTAAACTTTTCCCGAATCGACATCACTGGCTTGATGAATGATCTGTTACTGGTCGAGATCATGATCGGCGAGGACGACAACGTCATTGTCGCTCCAGATCTGTTCTTCAGAGCAAGCTCGTCCTGCTCTGCAAGCCAGTCGGCGGCGACGTCAAACTTGTTGTCCTTAGACTCGAGCGTAGATTGGAGCACCGATTCTGCAAAAGAGGGAAAGATCTGTCGCAGGCGCGACATGTTGAATTCGAAGGAATCGCGAACGGGGCGCGCGGGCGCGGGACCGCGCTGGACCATCTTCTTGATCGCCTGTCCCTTGCGCACACCACCCACGGCAGACGAAGCGGCCTCAGACGCGTCGAAGGGAGTGGCAATAAATCGCTGAGCAATCTGGCGCATGCGACTCTCGGATGAAAAATCCGTGGGCTGCTGCGGGGAGTCGCTGGCGTTGCTAGCCGTGTGGTTGGACGAGGGCGACGACGGCGAGAGCTTGCCGTGCGCGATGTTGAGCAGCGATCCGGACGAGTTGGTGCGGTTGAAAAGCATCGGAAACGGATTCGCCTTTGGCGGCGCGACAGAAGAACGCGCAATGCTGTCGAGGCGTGCCGCGCGCTCGACACCTTTGCCGCCTGCAAACTTGGACGAGGCGCCGTCGGTTGTGCCGTAGAAGGAAGAGTAGGCGACAGGATGCCCCTCTGCAGACACGGCAGCTGGCTGAGCAGAACTGCCCGACGCAGCAACGACGCGGGGGACCTCAGTCTTGCGGCGCTTAGAGTGTTGATGCCAGTCGCTCATGGTTGGAGGAGGCGGTGAAAAGAAGAATTGAAAAGCGCCAGACGCGTTTTCACGCGTGTCTGCAGACGACGGTGGCCGTGTTGTGGGGAACTTCCCGCGGGAGCAGCCAACGTGAGAACGTTCGCGTACGCACGTTGAATGCGCCCCAGCTTAGTGCGCTCGCGCAGCGTATACTATCGCAGCGGCCTCTGCGCTCTTCACCATATCGCCCTCACTTCGCCGCCGCCACCGCCGCCACGTTGCCGCACTTCAGCAGAGCCTTCCGCCTCATACTTATCCTGCTCTTGTTGTGCGCCGCTTTTGCAGCCCTTCTACGACAGGTTTTGCCCTCCAGCGCCCTTCCACAGGCACCTCCCCGCCCTCAAATCCATCACGCGCCGTCCCTAGCATCCTCGCCGCTGCCAGAGATGTCCGCCGTCCGCGTCCCCGCCCTTGCGGAGCACACTGCTACTGTCATTTTCATGCATGGTCTTGGCGACTCCGGCTCCGGTTGGAAATTCCTCGCAGATGAATACCGCAGTAGGAAGGTGCTCGATCACGTTGCATTTGTCTTTCCCAACGCGCCGAGACAGAAGGTCACTCTGGTGCGTTGTCTTGCTTGTGCTATTTTGTTGTCGTATCGTGATCCTGACAGAGTGTAGAACTTCGGTCTCGAGATGCCGTCGTGGTTCGATATAATCGCCCTCAACAAGGTTGAAGCTCAGGAGGACCGGTCCGGTATGATGGAGAGCGTCGACAGGCTGAAGGCCTTTATCAAGGAGGAGATGGACAAGGGCATCAGTCCTGACCGCATTGTTATTGGTGGCTTCAGCCAAGGCTGCACAATAAGTCTTCTGGTAGGTTTTCGAGCTATTATCTGTCTCCCAAACTGTGACATTGACAATATACAGACTGGACTCATTTCTGACGTCAAGTTTGGCGGCGTCATTGGCTTATCGGGATTTGTTCCCATGCGCTCGCAGATTGGACAGGTATGTACTTCTCATTCTTCCTTCGGCACTCAACCTAATCGCTCCTCCAGATGCATGCTGAGCACAATGTGAATATGCCGTTCTTCATCGGCCACGGCACTGCCGATCCCGTCGTGCGGTATGAGTATGGTGTCTTCACGAAGAACCTGCTCGAGAAGCTCGGCATCACGCACGAGTTTCACGAGTACGCGGGCCTCTCGCACAGTGCATCGCCCACCGAGATCAACGACGTGCTCAACTTCCTCAACAAAGTCATTCCATAGCCACCTCCCTGAAATAAACGTCTCTGTATTATTTTCTCGGTCTCTAGCTTTTTATCCCATTTATGTGACTACTTTAAGAACCACAACGCAAAAAATCAAAGCTCCGCCTTGCAAACGCCGCGTGATGCATTCGTTATATGTCATGCTAGATGTCAGTGCCTGGTTAATAGTCTTCATTGTAATCGGGTTCTAACTTGATCGCGCCGTTGCCATGATGACTATTGTTCACAGGCATCTGCAAAATAGTGGGTCCCTCGCGGTCTAGGAACTTGGACACCTGTGACTTCTGCGGCGACATATGTCCTGGCAGGGTCTTCTCGCTCGACCTGCTCCGTACCACAGACCTGTGAGGCGATCCAGATCTTGCCGTGACCGCGCTTTCAGCGTGATTCTCGGCATACGAGTGGGCGGCAGGGGAGGACGGGGTAGTTTTACTCCCCGTGCCAGCGTTGTGCTGTTGCTGCGCCTTGCTCGTGCCGTTTGCCAGCTTGCGCTTCTTTGGTGCTGGTTTCTGTGGCGCCACTTCATCGTCAGTAACGTATGGCGACGATGGCGACATGGCCATGGGCGATGCCACCGCAGAGTGCACGGCTGACGATGCCGTAGTCGCCGCACTAATTAAAAGTGTCAAAACATAGCAACCAAAACAACAGCATCGAAAACATACTTCCGGCTGTTGCGCGCGGCCCGTCCAGAAAGACAGCGCTCGAGATGTGCCGCTGATCGTGCTGCCGCAATTTTGCGCGAGCAGTTTGGACAGTCGAAGTACATATTCGCGTCGCTTGCCTGCTGCTTTGCGCGGCCGTAGATGTCGAGTCCCGGGCGGGAGACGTAGTTTCCTTTGCCCAGCGCTGAGGACGTCGTCGACGTCGCACTTGAACCCGAGGATGAAGAGGCGGAGGACGGCGATGATGCTGCAGATACCTCGGCGCCTGCACGCGAGTTGTGTACGCAGCCGCAGGACGGGCACGGTTGGCGACTGCGTTTCTCGCGCGTCAGCGCGGCGACCGCGATGTCGTGCATGACCGGCTGAAGAAGGTCCTGGAATAGCGACATGCTCTGTGAAGTTGATCGAGGTGTTAGCATGCGAATAGTAAAAAAAAGACACCTAGGGGCCACGCACGAGTGCTGCGGTACTCTGCGGTCTCGACGGGGAGGCCGAGGAAGAGGAAGAGGACGAAGATGCCATGCTGGAGTCAAGAAAAGGGAAATGCAAGCAAAAAAAGCAGAAATAGCAAGACCAATAGTACGGCACACGCAGACACAGCAAGGACCGGAATCTAGGGGGCGTCCAAGGGCGAGGACGGCGATATGTAGGACTCGTCGACGCGAAGGGCATGGCCGAGAGTGCCTGGGACAAATCTGAGCCGCACACACGTGATCAGCACTGTACGCACAAGCCCCGCTGCTGACAGCACTGCAGCCAAATTCAAATTTTGCACGAGCGCAAAAGCCGGCGACGGGCGCCCAATCTAGCTTCACCGCCTCAACCCCCGGCTTCAATAGCTTCTCCAGCACCGCACTGCGTGCAGTACACAGTCCGCCGACGCCTACCTGTTACGTCTTTTTCTGTGGTCGCCTGCTTGTTGCGTCTTGCTCTCCCTCTTTGACCCTTCTCTCTTCCACTCTGTCTTTCCTTGGTCATGGCCTCAGCGTCAGCCACTTCGCCGCCTGCGTCCGCGGTGGAACGGCCGCCGGAGGCCTGTGATGTCCTAGTCTACGGCACAGGTCTCGTCGAGAGCATGGTCGCAGCGTATGTCGTCTGTTCGAGACTATTGGATTGCTCTTTACTAACCCCGTTTGCTTACAGCGCCCTCGCCTGGCAAGGCACGAATGTACTTCACATTGACCGGCACCCATATTACGGCGGTGAATGGGCATCGCTTAACCTCGACGAGCTCAAGACCTGGACTGACCAAGTCAACGATAAGACCACAAACAGTGTGTTTGCCGTACTCTCCTTCTAGCTTTGGTTATGCCATATGCTGACTTCCCTTCCAGAATCTCCATTCTCGCGCGCATACCTCTACATCTCGCGCAACCTCGACCCCCGCAAATATGCTGTTGACATCAGCCCGCATGTGCTATTTTCCCGCTCCGACATGCTCACCGTGCTTCTCCGGAGCAGAGTCTCTCGCTATCTTGAGTTCAAACCCCTCGGTTCTTTCCACACTTTCGAGCAAGACTCGTTTGAAAAAGTCCCTGGCACAAAGGAAGACATTTTCACAAGCCAAACGCTGTCTCTGCTTACAAAGCGCGCGCTCATGCGCTTCATGAAGTTTGTCGTGGAATGGGAGTCACTGCCTACTGTATGGCAAGACTACGCCGGGAAGCCCGTTTCGCTATTTCTCAGGGAGAAGTTCGCTCTCGACACTCCCCAGATTGTCGAGCTCGTCCACGCCATTGCACTTCTTCCCACTCAAGATGTTCCAGTCGAGGTCGCGTTGGAGAGGATAAAGCTGTATTTGACGTCGATGCAAGTTTACGGCAACTTCCCAGCCATGTACTCAATGTATGGCAGTGGCGGAGAGCTTGCTCAAGGGTTCTGCCGCTCGGCGGCCGTCGCCGGTGCAGTGTATAGGTTGGGTACTGCCGTCACTTCATTCGACGATGCCACCGGCATTGCTGTTCTAGACAACGGCGACCACATCACAGTGGCTGAGAAATTCATCACAACCGACCCATCACCATCAGCCACCGACTCTAGCGCCACAACCACCATCGCACGTATGGTCGCGATCGTTGAGAAAGATTGCAAAGAGTGGTTTGCAGAAGGCGAGTCGTCCGCCATTGTCGTATTCCCTGTCGACACACTGGACGGCAATAAGTACGCCGTGCAAGCGCTCGTTCTTGGCGGAGGCAGCGGCCAGGTCCCTCAGGGCCAGGCTGTTTGGTATCTTTCCACGCAGGAGCCGGGAGATAGCGGCCGCAAAACGTTGTTCCTGGCGCTGGAAAAGATGGAGGCTAGCATTTTGCTTGAGTCGACAGAGGACTTTGAGTTTGACATTTCTGAGGATGATATTTCATATCTCCCCAGTGGCGTCCCTGTCATTTCGTCTGTTCGCCTTGGCGAGAGTTTCCGCAACTACCAACCAAAGGGTGTGTCTGTCCTTTCAACGCCTCTGCTACTGCATCCACTAACCACCGGCTGGTAGATTCCCTCAAATATCTCCTTAAACTAACGTACGACCAACAAATAGCTGCGACCACACAATCGTCACAAGCCACCTCTAAGACTCTCTACGTCGGCGCTCCAACATTCGACATAACCTACGACGGCGTTGTTGACCAGGCCAAGGTATTATACGAAAACGTTACAGGAACTGCAGAAGACTTCTTCGACATCGACTTCGAAGACGACGACGATGACGACGACGCCACGGCCACAGGCGCGCCAGCAGACACGAGTATCCACGACCTCGGTGAGGCTAGCGCGGTGTCGATTAATGACGACATTAACATGTCGCACGACGATTTTGATGAGGTTGCAGGTGAGATGACAATATAGGCGGTAATTGAGCTGGCCTATATCTCCCAATTTTGCACTTCAATTTTTTTGTTCACGGTTTTTGGCTTTGGCTGTTGTGAGGTACCACAGAACAAGTTTTATGGATTCAGTGTATAGGCGTTTTGTTAGTTGACTTGTTGTACAATGTGTTATTGTACTTGATTTGACATGTGTTATAGACCAAACTTATGTATGTAGCGAGTGTATGTATAAAATACCTTACAAATATTTATACAACTGTCAATGCGACCGCGGATTCTTGGAAACCAGACTCAGAGCGCTCTCGAGGAATCCATCGGCACCACCTTCACGAGCTATGATTTCTGCCGGTGTGCACACCTTGCCCCTCCCCTCTGAATCGTTATCATCTTCGCTTCTTTCTGGCGCCTGCTGTCGCACTTCAAGCCCGATGATGGCTGTGTTGCGGGTGCTCGGGATGCGTAGCATCTCGCGCTTGACGATCCAGCCGACATCGTGTGCTGTCTCTGCAACGTGCTCGACGAGGGCGCCATATGTACTCAGTTTTTGCTGCCGCTGTAATTCTTCCGGAGACTTCACGCCAGTGCCGCCGGCAACAGTGCTCTTCGTTGGATAGCGGTACTTCTTTCCAGAGAGCGCATGAGAACAGCACGGGATAACGATGAATGGGCGGCCGAGCAAAGGTATCCATGGTGTGAGCTCGTCAGAGTGGTTGCCGATCAAGAATGCGTTCTCGGTGAATTTTCCATCATGGTAACGGTCCTTGGGTAAGCTTATCTGTGTCGTCGAGTCGACTGCAATTGTGAGATACGGCAGCAGAACTTTCTCGTGCAAGCAGGCCTGCACAGAATCTGGAAATGTGTCCCATGTTTTCCTTCGTCGAGCTTCAATTCCAAAACCTTTGAATTCTTCCATCAGGAGGATGTAGACCAACACTCCGTTTCCACACCCGAGATCAACAAAATGAAACCCCGGACGCTCAGAAATCCCACTCGCGTGCCATAGTTCGAGCAAAAACGCTGCGATTGAAAGATCCTCAAATACGTGCTTTTTGGGATCCGTGGCCTCGACCCAGGACTCGATGAGCTTTTTCGCGTACTTTTGTTTGAGTTCCACGTAGCGCGTTTGAAACGCAACTTTGTTGACCACGAGATCGTGGTGTACGCGTTTTTGATAGCCGCGCATGATACCGTTTGAGTGTTTGTAGGAAGTATGCAAAAGCCGAAGTGCGGTGCGTTCGAGACGCGTGGTGACCTCCTGCGTCACTGTTTCCGTTGTAGGAAAGGTTCGGTAAAACAGCCGCAACACGCCCTCGCTATTCTCAGCCTGAGTGTAATGTAACAATATCGCAGACACCTCAGGGTGATAATACGGCATGGTCTCGGGTCTGTCCACATGTGGCACGTACAACATGGCAGCGTAGTTTGCCGTGCCGGGAGATAGCCGCTTGTAGAGCATACAGGACTGCGGAAGCGGTTTGTCTCGGTAACTGTTTCGCGGTAGAATCACACGCACCAGCGTACGTGTGCTTGAGGAACTATCATCAACAAACAGACCAAGAGCAGTAAGTTGTTTGTAAGCTTCTGCTGCGCTTTGCGCGTGAGCTGGATCATGTGTCTGTTCTGCGCTACCAGCACCAGTGGCACCTGAGTCGTATAATATATCAGCGCGCATGATGCTCGTAGAGTTGATATTGGGATGCAGTACGAGATTCAACATTGCGGCTTCAAAGTCGGAGCTCGCGAATGCGCAATGCCGTTGTTCTAATATCGGGAGCCATGTACCGCAGTCTGGCGTGGAGGTTGACGCTGATGCTGATGATATGGAGGTAAGGTTAGTGAATGTGAAAGGTGTCGGTGCAAACACCTGCGCTGAGCTTTTAGTACTATCCTCTGCTGTCACGACCGGAGTGACAACAGTGAAAGCCGACGTCATTAGTCTCACTTTGGTGATGGCCAGTGAGCTGCTGATGATGTCTTCACGATCCTTCTGATGACAACTCGCACAACTGCGGCGACAGACACGTCCGTAAAACAGCCATTCAATGTCAGTAGCAGAAGAAACTTCGTCCAGCCCCGCGTTCTGACATTCACGGCTCTCCGTTGCCGCTGTTTGTGGTTATTTTGTGATATTACGGCCGGCCGGCCATGCTTCCTCTTAAGCGCGCTAAGCCGCAGCGTATCTATATTGATCAACGCCGTCGCGATCGCCACTAACCCTACGTCGTTCTACAGCTCTCCTACTATCACAAGTGCCTCGCCGTCGTATACACGTGCCAACGCCAGTATGGTGCACACGAGCATATCCAAGATCAGGCAATATACCTAGACAAACGCAAAAGACGAAAATATGTCTGCTGCTCCTCATACCCCACCACACTCTTCGTCGACCTCGTTCGCGACCGCGACCCTGGCTTCGACACGCCAGTCTTCGGGCCAGCATCACAACAATTCGAGCACAAGGACTATCGCATCTGCCAACACTTCCTTGTTACAGCCGTCTGACCTGGCGTCTAGTTCATCGCATGCAGAAGCAGTCCCCAGCGTGCACCTCTCCCCACAGACGTCGGTGCTATTGACAGCACGATCAGTCCCGGTCTTCGCAGCCACAAGTACTGCTCTTGCACGTTCAACAGGAAGCGGCCCGCGACGTCTCGATGGGAGTCCATTCACTACCGATCCGTCGGCGGCCGGACTGTCGCCCACGAGTCGCGAGCTGCTTGACGCTGGCATACCGTTGGCGCAACTCAAGCACAGTGCCGGTGTGATTGCGACACCCAAGGCGATGATGAGCGCGTTGGCGGTACCACATCAGCATGACCGGATTATTTCCGTCGCGGAGCTCGATCAACAGATGGCGCTTGACGGACCGTGGAATCCTCACGGCCATAGACACGCCGCGTCTGCAGATTCTTCCGCTGGCGGCCCTGCGCGTCCGGAGTCGTCGGCGGCTGCACACCACCATTTCTTCGAGGGCGGCAGCACGTACTCGAGTTCATTTGAGCTGCAGGGACAACATCCCATGATGACCGCCGAACTTGCTGAGAAGCGCCGGCAGCTTCGAAAGTTCAATATTCGGCGTGCGCTGCTTAACAACCAGTTCGTGCCGCTAACGCTTCGCTTGGGTATTTTTATCCTCTCCGTACTTGCACTTGCGATGTCGTCGAGCATATATCACTACACATCAATATACGACACCGCACAAAACTTGATATCAGACACATCGTCGTCGACCGCAGACTTGTCTCAGCAACCTTCGACGATCATGGCGATTTGTGTGCAATCCTGCGCATTACTGTATTTATGCTATATCACATACGACGAGTACTCGGGTAGGCCTCTAGGATTGCGAGATGCGAGGGCTAAAATAACACTCAGTACGTATCTTTACTGTACTTGTGCCCTGTCTCAGACACAGGCTGACAATATCTAGTCATGTGTGATCTCCTCTTCATCATATTTTCGTCCGCAAATCTTTCTCTCACATTCAATACCCTGTATGACGCGCAATTCGTTTGCCAATCTTCCGATGTGTCTGGTACAGTATGTTCTCCTTAGTCCTCTTCATTTCTCCGATGCTGACCCACCGTGTGTGACAGGCAAACTCGTCAGCGTTCGACAGCCGCATTTGCCGCCGTCAAAAAGGTCTTGCGGCATTTCTGTTTTTAGTTCTTCTGATGTGGGTCATGACATTCACAATCAGCATTCTACGTGTTGTAGAGAGGGTTAGCGGTGCTAGTGTTATGCGATCATGAGAGCCGCCCGTTGCGTAGTGATTGATTTCTCCTAATTCCACAGTCTTATCCATTAAAGTACTCCATGTTGACTAGTTACGCATAGACTTCGATTGAGCAAAGTAACTACAAAGCGTGCCATAAACTCATTGACCAAACCGGCTCCCAGTGATAATAAAATACGCATACAAGAGGCAGACAGCAAATTTATACCTCGCTCGATCCCTAACCCCTTGATATCACGCCAGGTATGCATACTTATCTCCCTCCGTGCGCTCCAAGTACTCCTTCTCAATCAAAAAGTCAATGCACTTCTTGATCTCGGCGACCTTTGGCGTGAACCGCGACTTGATGAGAGAAATCGTCTCTTGCACAAGCGTCACATGCTTCAACACCTTGCGCGACTTCATGATACGGACGATCGCACTCTGCATCAGCATCTTGCGGTCTTCCTCGATCGTCTTATGCGTACTCTCCGACTCCTGCTTCTGCTCTGATCGCAGCGGAATATTCAGATTCACGCGGATCTTCTTGCTTTTGAAATCCTGGTTCAAAGTGTACTTGGTTCCTGCCTCGCCAACATCGCTGCCTTCCAAGATCAACACCTTTGCTTTCACCAGAGGAGCGAGCGAACCGACGAGATACTCCTTCGTCAGAGCTGTGATCTGCTGTAGCTGCTCGTACGAGTACGTATCGGCATTATTATATGGAAGAAGAATTGCCATCTGGAACGTCGATACCTGGAATGTATATCCAACTCGCGACGCACCTTTTGCATAGTTCACCTTCAACTCACCCTTCGATAGCTGCCACAGCCAAGTCAACTTGCGTCCAGAATGCTTAGTTTGGTAGAACATCTGGAATCGCTCGTATGTCTTCACGAGCTGCTCTGGAAGCGTAAAAGTCGTGTTCACCATACTCAATGGCCACGAGCTAGTTCCTAGCACTAGAATCGAGAAATCGACCAACAGCTCCGATGGGTTTGCGCTCTTGCTCATCATTTCTTTGAATTGCGCCTGCAAATCCGCCGACACGCTGATATCCTGGAACATCCGTTGTAGCTTGCTCGTGTACTCATGACCGCAGACTTCCTTAAGCTTCGAAATCATGCTGCTCTCTGCATCGTCGGACGCAGATGTACCGTATACAAGACGGCGCGACAAAATACGTGTATAAAACTTTTGAAACACGTCCTTGTCGTCAATGTACTTGAAAATCGTCATGATATCATTAAGCTTCGAGTCCATGTCGCCATCTTCAGCGCCTTTACTGCTCTTCTTCAAGAGCATGTCGCTGTATTTCGCCAAAAGCTCTGGAGATTTTGCGGAAGACTGATGGCAGATTTTGTTCCTGTTGATGAACTCACGACACGCATTATCCAGCGACTTCACAAAGTCCGCATCGTTGTTGAATGCATACTGAACAAGATGGCTGTATTGCCGGTGCACCTCAAGAAGTGTGTCCACATAAGCCTTGGGATCAACGTTGTCACCAGCTTCATTGGCTAATTTCTCAATCGCATCCAATCCTTGTTTCCGAACGTGCGCCTCAAACTTTGCCCGCAGAGGGACCAGGCCGTCACTAATACGCGAGAGTAATGTAAACATTCTCTTCAAGTCGTCCTGCTTATCCGCCTCGAGCAAGTTGAGAAACTCGTCTCTTAGCAACGCGGCATGTTCGCTGATCAACACTGTCTCGCATGTACGCATGAGAGTTTTCTCAGTGCTCTGATGAAGGTACAAATGCACACGACCAGACTCCTCTTGCAGTCGCGTATCTGCCTTTTTCAGGTACTCGACAATGCTATTCTCAGCCACGAATAGCTTTGACTCTGCTCTATAGTATTTCTCGGTAGCTGCTATGAACGGCCCTTCGAAGTTGGTCTTGTAAAACATTAAGCTCGCCTTCTTGGTATCGTGCTCGTCCAGGCCGAGGGAGACTAGAGATTGTTAGTGACAAGTATGACAAGTACCTTTAAAGCGTCCGACGCGACGTACCAAATGACCCAACAATTGTCTTGATATCCGTGGTCTCGATAGTCTCGCCATTCCGTTCTTTCTCGACGAGCTTGAGAACAGCAGCCATCAAATCAGTCTGAACGGAGTTGAAAAACTCTGACTTCCATTTCACGAGACACAACTAAACAAGATGATAAGCATGATTCCCGTTCAAAAGCTGACTAGCGACTCACCGTGTTAACATCGTAAACTGTGCGCCCCTCGATGCGCTCCCGTTTGACCCAGTGCCTATTCAAGTACTCAAAAATGTGATTCAGATAGCGCGCGCCGGTGGTATATCTGTTCCAAGTTCGGATATAATATTTTATGAGGCCATCGTCGGTATATTCCTCTGACTCCTATAAATTCGTGCTCTGTGAGTCGCACTCGGCCGTACGATAAATGATAAGGAAACGTACAATCTTAATCTTGTTCAGATGTTTCTCGAGATAGTCGATAAGATTATAGTAGAGATCGCCACCAATGAGTTGAGCTAAGCGTGAACTCAGTATTGTCCAGGTTGACGTCTTAGAAGTTCACATACCGCCGTTCGACTGAGCCGAGGACCCTGATCTTAGACTCTGCGGACCGGGTCGCGAAGACGTACAGAACTGGAAAATGGCTCTACAGAGACATGAAGTAAGCCTGTCGATCTTGCAGCTGCGAGCGATTCAACAAAGAAATTGCGTACGTGTAGATTTGCATATACTAGATCATAAGAGA
The DNA here is from genome assembly GCF_038497785.1 of Limtongia smithiae. Lineage (NCBI taxonomy): Eukaryota > Fungi > Ascomycota > Lipomycetes > Lipomycetales > Lipomycetaceae > Limtongia > Limtongia smithiae. The sequence goes on from NW_027117628.1 coordinate 629,445, forward strand.
ACATGTCAGATTAATCACGTGCATTGTTCAAAACTAGATAGACTAACATACCAGCTGCGGAGGAAGTCCTTCTTCAAGATTATTCGCCAAGACCTTGTTGATGCCAACTTCCACTATCGCCCAGCTGCGTAATAAAAGGTTAGAGGATGACTATGCGACGCGACGAGCGCGAGAACGGCGTCTGTTAAGACAAACGGATCACGGTGGCCCACGCGCCTCAACAGGACGTGACATACGTGGCGGACAAAGAGCTACTATCCGAGCGCGACATGATGAAAGCTGGCTCTGCGGATTGCGAGCTAAACACACACGAGCGGGGGGCGGTTTGCCGTCGAAGATACCGTGATGCCGATGGCGCGGATGCTGCTAATAAGCGGTGCCTGGAGGTGGAAGTAACTGAATCGTAGCAGGCCGTTCGCAGCGTAGGGCTTCGTACTTCTCACTTAATCCGATTCTCCACACTCGCCTTCGCGCTCTCTGTCGGCGCCTGTTGGCTTCTTCATATCCGTCTGTTATACCGCCACCTCAGTACATGCGCTCTCTGCTCGATCTTACCTCAAGGGCATGTTTGCGCCATGGATTGACGTGCCACGCCTCCGCTGTACAATACTTGAAGGCAGCGCAGTTGGCAGGGGCATGACCATATCTATTTGTGTGACCAGTTACTTCGTCTACAACGACTATGCGCACAACTGACAATGACATGCTGTTGGGAACCAACATCAAGATCTGATGACGGATAAAGTCCGTACTATAGTTGATGGGATTGAAGCGGCTTTCTCTGTGCAGGATCCACTTACTCAACTCAAAAGATCCTCTAGCTACTATTCAGGCTCGCAGGTTTCAGTGGCATATAAGATTAGTTAACCGAAATTATATCCATCATCAACTCCATCCCCATAAAAGCCTTCTGGTAGATCGCTCGCCTAGCGCATCTGCCACGCGCAGAATAGCAGTGATGACGAAAGGTATGATAGAACCTTCGTATTCTTATCACGTGATTTTCACACGAAACCCTAGTTTTTGTACGTCGAGCTCTCTGGCCAATCGGACCCGATCAATTGCTTGTCGCAACGTGGCAGCGATTACGCGACGTTTATGCCGCAACTGCTGCGCGGAGCGTCGGACCTCGAAATTCAAGCTCATCTTCACGTCGACGCCGCCGTGCTCGATCACGATTTCCTCCACCCGTTCGCCATCACGCCCTTTCCGATTACGTCAGAGCATCCACAGAAGATACACTATGAGCGTGAAGTCATTGCTTGAGCAGTTTTTCGAAGCTGTTGTCCCTGTCTCGCACGCGGAGGAGCCTGAGGTGAGCGACCTTTCGGTCCGTCGGTCTCGCGTCTGCGAATCGTCAATACCTACCACCTTACGCGCCGAGGTCGGAAGTGCTGACAATAAACATTAGGAGGATGTCGAGGAAGTTGAAGAGGAGGAGGAAGAAGAAGAGGATCCCGAGGACGCCTTCCCACAGCTCCAAGAAGGTTCGACATCCGGCTCGGCGTCCAGCCTGTATGAGAAGTGCGCTACCGGACTAACCTTACTAACTAATCGCGATAGAATGCGCCGAAACGAAGATATGCCATCCTTTTAAGCACCACTTCGACGAGTGCGTTGAGCGGGTCACTGCTGCTCAGAGCGAGGAGGGCTACGCCGACCTGGAGTACAAAGAAGGTATGTGCGATATTGTCCATATCATTGTTACGTGAATATTTTATTGACAACGAATATAGATTGCGTCGAGGAATTGTAAGAGTGCCGTATATGGATGAGTGTAAAGTGAGGTTGCGCTAACATTGTTACTATAGCTTTCACCTGTCGCATTGTGTCAACGAGTGCGCGGCGCCTAAGCTGTTCGCCGTCCTGAAATAAGGCGACGCACACGTAGTTGCGTTATTGGAGTTTACAAAATTACTATGTCCGGGAGTAAATTGCATTAGTGAAGTTTATCAGATCAGACTTCTCCAGGCGGTCCAACTTTGGCAAGGGATGACTGTTGATATTGTATGGCCATAATAATAGCTAAGCTAATAAGACTTGACTATTTCTTCAATGAGCAGGATGTGATTCACATTGTCAGCGGAGGAGTTATACTGTAAATTATTCGGCAAAAGATTGTGATTTTGCAAATATACGCTCGTTTGGACAGATAGGTAGACAAGTGGAACTAGTCTGTCCTTAAACTTCAATATCGTGACCGCTATCGTGAACAATGCCCCGCAGACCCTATGACTGACAGATCGTCTGTCCGTTCCACACTCTTAAAGACTTCTCGGTCTTTTACCTATTCACCGCTTCGCACAGCCATGCCTTCGTTAAAGGAGGATGAAGCAAGCCTGCGGCCTTCGCCTGCTTCTGTGGACAAGCCGCCGTTGACAACCGAGGTGGCCATAGACACCACTGCCGAATCGGCAGCATCAGGACATATCAGTGCTTTCGAAGAATCACACACTGTACACTATAGATCGTTCAAGCGAAGATGGTTTGGTCTTGTCGCGTTGATGCTACTCAATTTTGTGTCGTCATGGGCTGTACGTTCCCATATTATTGGTGTACGGCGCAAATGTGAATCCATTAACGCTGAAGCAGTGGCTCACCTTTGCTCCTATCTCCTCAATTGTCGCCGATTTCTTCAGTCTTTCCTCGGAAACTCCGGTTAACTGGCTTTCAACTGTCATCCTATTCACCTACCTCGTGGGAAGCGTCCCAAGTGCCATCACACTGAACCGATATGGCGTAAAGGTGTCGATGTTGACCTCTGCCGTTCTTCTAATTATTGGAAGCTGGGTCAGAGTAGCGGGGGTCAAGTGCCGAGACGGAAGAGGGTCGTTTGGTGTCCTTATATTTGGACAGATTATTGTTGGTCTTGGGCAACCGTTCTCTCTGAACGCTCCGTCCTACTACTCGTAAGTGGATTCGTTTCCCTCATGCTCAGCCAATTCTAACTTGCTAATATAGGGATATGTGGTTCACATCGTATGGGATCTTTCATTAGAATTGACTGACTGCGCACATGTTAACGCTTTTCCTAGGAAATCGCGTGTCTCGGCCAATGCCCTCGCAAGTCTTTCGAATCCGCTCGGCGGTGCTATTGGGCAGCTTGTTAGTCCGGCGTTCGTCTCACAAACCAACCAATTTTCTAATATGGTATGTACGAATCACATCTGAGCATTCCTGGTTTATGATGGCGGCTGACAGGAGCTTTAGGTTTTATGGGTATCTATCATTGTAAGACTATCGTTGTGCATGTGCGTCAGTACAGTCTCACTAACTACTATTCTTACAGGCAACAATTCTGTGCTTGCCCGCCATATTCATTCCCGCAAGACCGCCATGTCCTCCTTGTCCATCTTCGGCTGTCGCCAAGTTTCCACTGAAGAAGAGTGTGAGATTGCTTCTCACGAACCGCAGATTCATGATAATATTCTTTGTAGTAAGTACGAGAATTTGAGTACTTCCAGTAAACATTGACTAATTATGACTTAGTTTGCCATTCTTGTTGGCTTCTTTAACGCGTTCTCGAGCTTGATTAACCAAATCATGGAGCCCTATGGATACACATCGGACCAGGCAGGATACGCTGGTGCTATTCTGATCGTCGCTGGCCTGGTATTTTCAGCCATATTATCTCCCATTTTAGACCGACTGCACACGTTTTTGTTGGCAATCCAGATTCAAGTTCCGATTATTGCGGTCTGCTATATTTGCTTGATTTTCACACAAACTGAAAACAAGCAACTTATTGGGCCATATATTGTCTCTGGAGTTTTGGGAGCAAGTTCATTCTCGCTGCTCCCACTAGCACTCGAGTGGGTGCAGGAGCAAGTGTTCCCCGTATCGCCGGAGCTGACATCATCGATCTTGTGGGCCGGTGGTAACTTGGTCGGCGGAATCTTCATTGTTGTCATGGACGCGTTGAAGTACGGATCTAACCAAGGAAGCCCACCTCAGAATATGAAGAGATCGTTGATTTTCGAAGCTGTAGTTGCTGGTGTGACGATTCCACTGCCATTCCTCCTTGGCAACAAGAACATGACTCGCAATAGACGAGTCGAACTGGACGAGCACGAGTCAAGCTCGTATAGCAGTGAGCAGACTGGTGAGGAGGGATGAATGTGTGGTGACGTATCGAATGGCCGCGAAACTTCTTCATTGTCTTTTGGGAAGGGGATATTTCGCATATTCCGGCTGTTAGATGATCACACGCTGTATGTGTATATATAAGTTTGGGCAGGATTATGTTTTGTTGTTCCGGAATTTCCTATTGGGTAATTAGAGGTTACTGTGCTCATGTTTTGTTTGGGGTGGGGCGATTGTTGTGTAATACTGTGTACTAATTTGAATTCAAACGAAACGAATGCTATAACCAATACCAATCCAAATAACACCATGATACTCCGTGTAGTGCACACCAGTTAACAAAATGCATCAATTTTCATGTAGCGTCCGTTCGCTCTCTAGTGTATCCTGTTGCCGTAGTTCTTCCTGTTGCTCTTCTTTATTGACGTCCTCCCACCGCTTTCTGTACCACTCGGCCACCCGTACTAATCCCAGCATCAACGGCACTTCAACCAGTGGCCCCACACTTGTTGCAAGGGATTGCTTGCTATCGGAGCCATATCTTGCAGCCGCGACTGCGATTGCCAGTTCGAAATTATTGCTTGCGGCTAAGAATGCGTGCATGGCCGCGCGGTCGTACGACATGTGGCGACATTTGATAGTCTCGGGTAGCTTCTGATCCGCCACTATATCTTCCCTGTGATTGCTCTTGTTCTCCAGCGTTCGTGCGACATCAAATGTGACACCAAGTAACGGTAGAACCTTCCAACAGAAGTATAAAGTTCCCATGAACGTGAGCGGGAAGTAGAGTGACATTGGCGCCACCACACGAAGAACGGAAGTGATACGCTTGATAACTTGGTGACCCTGTGCGACGAAAAGAATGATAATAGTCGCAAGTAGGCCAATCAGCGACATTGGGGACATGACAAGCTTTCCAACGATGTCGAAAACCTCCTCCGGAGTCTTGTTCTGCCATCGCTTCAAAGGGAGAAATCTAATACGGCGAAAGACCACTCTGGTAAGCGCCGCAAGTCCAAGTGGGATACCAAGAAACACGCCGACGCTGCCTGCTGTCGTCTTGTACGCCTCTGCTGTCGACACACTCGAAGCAGTAGCATCGCTGCCGCCTCCATGGAACACCTGGATGAATAGAATAGAAACGGGAGCGTAAAGCGCAATTTGAAGTAAGGCGTTCATCGCCAGTAGTAGAGCGCCGAGGCTTGAATCAGCATGTGCCAGTTTCACCCAAATGAGAACCATAGCGATGCACCTGGCGATGCCGACAAGAATCAAACCCTCGCGCAGTTCAGGCTGATCGGGCAGAAGGGCCCAGGAGAGACCAAACATGATCATGGGAGATAAGATCCAGTTAAAGACAAGATTGATAGCAATCTCCTTCCAAATGTCGCGGTGTGAGAAGAGGCGTGGCAGCGATTCAAATTCAACGTCGATCAGAATGGGATACATCATCACCATCAAAGCAGCGGCTGAGCAAAGTTAGAAGCAGGGAAAATGAATGAGAAGCACGAATTATTCTTACCCATGGGACCAGACACGCCGCAGAATTCTCCAGCTTCCAAAGCAGTAGATGCATTCGGTACAAAGTATCCGATCAGGACACCGACCACCATCGAGAGGAAAACCCAGATGGCCAAATACCGCTCAAGAAAACCGAGAGTCACGGGCTCATGTATGATCTGCTCGGAGCATTGACTGTGCTTTTCGAGGTCCTCCATTGTAGATAGTGCGCCGCTGCCGATGTGGCAATGTGAATGAGCTGGGTCGAACTAGTCGAGAGTTTATCGTCGTGATGTACGCGTACTCCTATGATTCAGCTCAAATAGGAGGGATCAGCAGGATAAGTAGAAGCTCGAGATCAGAGAAGCAGACAAGCAAGCGTTCAGAAGGAGAGCAGGATAAGGGCGGGTATGTATAGACAGTTCGCTTCAACAATAGGTGACCTTGGCGACAACCATGCGGCATGTTTGTAGCGCGTGGGCCGGTGTACAGGCACGAAAAGGTATAGTAAACATGGCGAGAGCGACCTAAAATGATGTCACTGTCGCGTCGCGAGCAGCAAAACGTGCGGGCAGAACGACGTCGCGCAGTCACTGATGTCGTCGCGATGTCATTTAGAGATGTCACTGCAGTGTCACTGCGCACTGCAGAGAGAGCCGGTTTCAAACCGCGCCTCACATAGTCTGAACCAAACCGGCTCTGTGAAACCGCCCAAGCGCGCCGGCAAGTTCCAGACCTCCAGTGTCGGACACGCTCAGAAAGATCTCAGGGGCGTTTCTACAGAGATGTGTCTTCAAAGCTTTGGACATTGGAGCTGTCTAGCAGACCGAGGCCGAGGTCTCAAGCAAACATGCGTGTTATCCTCTGCTGTCGGTTGGATGTTCGAACCAGCCTTTGTGCGTTACTCTGTGCAAGGTCCGCAGTCTAGATCCGGAGCACTTCTGAAGTTCCCACTCCCAAGTCCCGAGTCTCGCCTCGGCCTCTGGGTCACAGGTCACAGGTCACTGTGACATGACCGTACGCAGACAAGTCGCAGCCGCATGAGCCGCGCGGGCTTAGAGTTTCGATGATACATGTCAGATCGGCGTCTCGCGAGTAGCGGAGAACAGATGGCCTGTGAAGATGGACCGCAGGGCGGCAGTCATGTTTTGGCAGCTTGCAGAGAGCTTCAGCCGTGAACACTAATGTGTCTCAGCTACAGGGTCTACAGCTGGACCGCGACCGCGGACGGCGGACCGCGCGACCGGAGCAAGCAGACGCGAAGCGCGCACGAGCGGCTGAGAACACGTGCATTTCGCAGATCCGCGGGGTCTCCGTCCGCAGCAAGGTCCAGTCATGTGATCTGCGCCGCGCCAGCAAAACGTCGCCCCTCCTTTCTTTGCGCGCAGCCGACAGCCGTCACTCATCAATCGTCGATTCATCTCTCCCCAGCGATCATCGCTTGTCCTGGTGGCTCGCAAGACTTGTCGCGACTATCCGGCACACAGAGCGCATGCAGACGTATCTACTGTCACTTAGCAGTTAGCATCATCGTTGGTCTTTACAGGCAGTATGGGGTTGTGTCTCTCGTCTGCTGAGTCCCTTCACTTGGAAGAGGAGCGGAAAAAAAGCGCACAGATTGACAAGGCGCTCGAGGAGGAACACAAAAGGGCACAGTACATATGCAAGGTATTGCTTCTAGGTATGTATACAACAATATATCCGCCGAGTTGACCACTCTCCGCTGACAAGCCCTTGAGGATCTGGCGAGAGCGGGAAGTCAACAATTGTAAAGCAGATGAAAATAATACACCAGAATGGGTTTTCTCCCGCGGAGCTCGCTTTATATCGACAGATCATCTACAGGAACCTTGTGGAGTCCGTGCGAGGATTTATCGACGGAATGCGTCTTCTCGGTCTGGAGCCCGCATTGGAAGAGAACAAGGTAAGATGTAGCGATTTTGGGCAAAGAAGTTGTATATGGTACAATCCTGACATTAATAGCCCCTTGTTGATCTCATTATGGATATTCGAGTGGAAGGCGACTTCTCTGGCGAGTTTGATCCAAAGGTCGAAAATGCTATTCTTGCGTTTTATCACGATCCAGTTATGGTCCAGCTTCGTGAGCGTCAGACAGAGTTCTATGTGATGGATTCCGCAATCTAGTATGTTGCGTCTCCCCTGTCCTCGATTATTAATGTGAAACTTACACGCACACTAGTTTCCTTGATAACTGCACTCGCATAGCAGCGGCAGAGTATCTTCCAACCGAGGCCGACGTTCTGTACGCGCGTATCAAGACAACGGGGATTTTCGAAACCCAATTCAACATGAACCAGCTTAAAATACGCATGTTCGATGTCGGTGGACAGCGAAGTGAACGGAAAAAGTGGATTCACTGTTTCGAAGGCGTGACCTTAATCATTTTCTGCGTGGCACTTAGCGAGTACGACCAGGTGCTTCTGGAAGATTCAGGACAGGTACGTTCGTGTTCACGAACGCGGTTTAGAGGAGTCTTGCTAATGTTGCAACGCAGAATCGAATGCTAGAGAGCATGATTCTCTTTGATTCAGTCGTCAACAGCAGATGGTTTGTGCGGACTAGTATTGTTCTGTTCCTGAACAAAATCGACGTGTTCCAGCAAAAGCTGAAAAAGGTTCCGCTCGGTGATTGGTTCAATGACTACGATGGTGAGTGATAGCAACGTTGTGAACGGCCTATGTTGGTATTGTGTACTAACTGTGTGTTTAGGCGGCGAAGATTTAAACAAGGCGGCCAAATTTATTCTCTGGAGATTCACTCAGTTGAACAGAAGTGGTCTCAAAATATATCCTCAGTACGTGGACCGTGCCTAAAGCACAGTATATATCCAGTTCCTAACCTCTGTACAGTCTAACACAAGCGACTAATACCAACAACATACGACTCGTCATGGCTGCAGTTGAAGAGACAATTTTACAGAATTCTCTCAAGGATTCTGGCATCATATAACACAGTAATAGCACGAACAACATATCTTATTTCTAGGGCGGAACTAGCTAGACTAAGCTGGCGCGTTTTGCTATGCTGTTGATTCTTCTCATGGCAAATGTTTCGATAATCGCTTGCTGTATTGAGAAACAAACTGCATATCGCCGAGTTGCGATCCAGCTGCTCATTTTGTATGAGTAATAACGTTGGATAACAACCCCTTGCTGAGGCCGATGACAAGGTTAGAGGAGGTTTTTGCTTGTGCTTGGAAGGCATGCGTCTGTAGTTTATCTGTTTGTTTTGCTTGGTTGGATAATGGGCGTTCCATGTATGTTGTCACCTACAGTGAAGACGTATAGAAATGTCCTATAAGCGCCACGGGTACTATTCATCCTCCGTAATTTTATTTTTACTAATATGCATTATTTACTCTGGATGTACCGTTCCAGGTCCTCTATTGAGATCACGCGAATTCCATGCTGCTTGCCGAATGCAAGGCAGTCGTCTCGTCGTGCCATGGATCCGTCACTATCGTTCACAAGCTCGCCGATGACTCCCACCTGGGGCAGACCGCTCAGCTTGCACAAATCTGCATGAATGAGTTAGCCATATTCCCAAGTAACCTTTGCACATTACTCACCGACAGCAGCCTCCGTATGGCCTCTCCGCTTCAGAACGCCGCCGTCGACAGCGCGCAGTGGCACGACGTGACCAGGCTTCATGAAGTCGCTGGACTGGGTTCCCTCATCCGCCAGCTTCCGGCACGTCAATCCGCGGTCATGTGCGGAAATTCCAGTCGTCGTACCTTCCCGGATGTCGACTGTGATAGTATACGCAGTCCCGTGACGGTCACTGTTCTTGGCGACCATGAGCGGCAGCTCTAGCTCGTCAGCGCGGGCGTTCGTCATTGGCGCGCACACGTAACCGCTTGAGTAGCGCACAAGAAAAGCCATTCTCTCCGTCGTCGTGTGAACAGCAGCCACGATTAAATCTCCTTCGTTTTCGCGCGACTCGTCATCGACTACTATCAAAAACTGCCCGTTTCCTGTTGAAGCGTCAGTCGGAGGCGTTGATGGATAATATTGGCGAGAAGTTGCGTACTGAAGTCCTCAAGGGCATCTGAAATCGAGTCGAACATTTCGGTCGCAAGAACTATATACAGCGTAGGTTGAAGGCGCGGAATGCCTGATACTGCGAGTTCTGGGGAATGATATATCTCGAGGAAGACGATGGATGGTCTTCTCCGCTGACCGGGACCCAAACCTTAAAACGACGTTGCCTTCGGCCGGTGCCCGCCGCCGGCCATCTCGATATCCTCGACGTTCCCTACTATACACGACCTGATCACAGTCAGTATCGACCGCATTCATATATCTGCTCATTCACATACGCCTCAATGGATCGACTATTTGGCGCAAAAAAGGCTGTTCCCAAGCCTACCCTCAACGATGCTATGGCCAACGTAAGTGGACCATTGGCGGCTATCACTAGATCAGACAGCTAATGAACGGCCACCATATAGCTCGACGTGAATATAGCCTCGCTCGACGTCCAGCTCTCCAAATTGAACTCAGAACTTAGTGGGTACCAGCAGCGATTGGCGCGGATGTCAGACGGGCCTGCGAAGCAGGCTGTGAAACAGAAGGCGTTGAAGCTACTCCAACGGCGGAAGATAATAGAATCTCGAAAGGACTCGCTACAGGCGCAGAGCTGGAACATGGAGCAAGCACAGATGACGACCAACAACCTGCGCAATGTCATGACGACTGTCGACGCGATGAAAGAAGCCAACAAGGAACTGAAGAAGCAGTACGGAAAGATCAACCTCGACAAGATAGAGTCGATTCAGGACGAGATGGAGGATTTGCTAGACATGTCTGCAGATCTACAAGATACGATGGCGCGGTCATACGATGTGCCAGACGATATCTCGGACACCGAGCTTGATGCGGAACTTGAGGCACTGGGCGACGACATGTCTTACGAAACGGGTGAGGCTGACGGTATACCTTCGTATTTGGCCGACGACACCGGGTCTTTGCCACAGTTTGTGGACGAGCCTGTGAAAGAGGACAAGGAAGAGGTCGCGGCGTAAATCAGGGATCGGTTTGGGGCATCAGCAACTATTTTCTGTATGGTCTTACTATTTTAGTTGTTCACATACTATTTTACATTTGTCGTCTTGCTGCGAGAAAGTAGTTTCCTAGATCTCTAGGTCCGCCGAATTTCCAACCTAGAATTGGAACATACACGCATCCTTCAGACTTTACAACGTCCCAATGGCCCTCCCGCAGACGTTCCGTTGAGGGGGCAGAAAACCATTCTCGCAGCTCAGCTTCGTTGATATACTTCGACCAAGTGTGGGTCCCTTCTGGGACAATCCCCAGTAGTTTTTCGCCAACTAGAATCGTAGTCAAATACGACGCGCACGTCCGGTTCATTGTCGACATAAATATAAACCCGCCTGGTCGAACGAGTTTTGTCGCTGCCGCCAATACCGCAGCTGGCTCGGGGACGTGCTCGAGAATCTCGAACAGCGTGACCATATCGTACTTGCCGGACTCCGATTGGTCGTCCAGTTGTGGTAGATCAAATATAGAGCATAATCGGTAGTTTAACTTTCCGTCCAGCGCCAATTGCGGATCCTGTCGTTTGTGCTCTTCGGCCACTGCGAGGACTTGTGATGACATGTCGATTCCGACAACTGAGTTGACTCTTGAATGCCGTGCGAGCGATTCAGCAAGAATTCCACCGCCACACCCGACGTCCAGCACGCTCATATTGTGAATTTTTGACTCACGAAAGGCGTATGTGTCAAGTGTGTCGAATATGAACGAGAGTCTCAACGTGTTCATCTTGTGGAGTAGCCGAGATGGCCCGTCATGATCCCACCATGTCGACGCAAGAGCGTTGAAGTGCAATAGCTCGCCTGGTGAAAATGTCGAGCTCGTACGACGAAAAGTCGTGTATCCTTCAGACGCCAATGACCGTAGCTGTACTCGTATCATTGTCGAGGTCCCGGTGCTCGATCGACAGAGTGTCCAGTCTCACTTTCGCGATGGGTGACGTGCACGGCTCAACGCCAAAACTTTAGCGAACTTCCCCGAGGCGTCAAAAAAAAGGGTCCGCTGCCCGCCAGTTCAGTCTCGTCCAACACAACTCAGCACTTGCCACACTAGTGTAACTTGCACGTGGTCCAAGAGACGCAATGCACGACACGGCCTCGAGTGCATTGAGTACTCTCAACAAATACTCCAGACGAACAATAGCATGGAACCTCTCCAGCAGGATGATCATGGCTGCGACTGGCCTACTCTCACGCGCTTTTCTATACGGGTTCCATAACGTCGAGACTTCCGGAGTTAAGGAGTTCGTGTCAGTTCTTGAGCGAGCAAAACGGGAAGGGCGCGGTATTTTGACGAGTATGTAGTCCCAAAGCAATTTGCAGTGCGATTTTACCTTGGCTAACCCTTGACTTAGTTGCAAATCACATTTCCGTGTACGTGCTGAGTTGTTTTTTTTCCCGCGACTCACCAATCTAACGCATTGATCATACAGCATCGATGACCCACTATTATGGGGCCTCTTGCCATTGCGGAAAATGCTCAATCCTGCGGATTTGCGATGGGGACTCGGCGCTGAAAACATCTGCTTCACGACAAAGTGCGTACAATATTTCTTTGCTTCTGCAACTTACTGGATCTGTTCATGCTAACCATGAGTGACTTCAGAGTTACTAGCAAGTTTTTTTCGCTGGGTCAAGTACTTCCAACCTGGCGCTTTGGGACCGGACCGTTTCAAGGCGCTGTCGACACCGCAGTCTTCCTTGTGTCGCCGCCGCCGCGAGAGATTCCTAAACCATACGATCCGACAAAGGTATTCCCTCCCGACAACCTACACCCGCAATGGATTCATATTTTCCCAGAATCATTAGTGCACCAAGCCTACGCACCACATAATACGACAATGAAATACTTCCACTGGGGCGTGTCCCGAGTCGTCCTGGAACCGGAACGGTTACCCATAATAGTTCCGATATATCACGATGGGTTACAGGAAATTTTTCCGGAGGACCGAGTGAAATTGAAGTACGTTCCGCGAACGCTGATTCCGAGATTCAGAAAGAAAGACAGAATCAACCTTCGATTTGGGTTTGGTGAAGCCCTGGATGATGACCTGTTCGAAGCCGAGCGCCAGAAGTGGAAGAGTATTGCACCAGAAGCTTATGATTCTGAAGATGCTCGCGCACTTCGATCACAAGTCGCGGCCAAATTACGGGAGTCTGTTATCCAGCTACGCGCCAAAATGGGTTATCCGCCTGAAGATGACCGGTTCAAAGACCACAAGTTCTGGTCTGGGATAAATGAAGAGAGCGGCATCAAGGTTGCGGGTAAATACGGAAATTCAAAAGTCACTGTTATAGAAAAGGAAGGTTAAAATGCTCTTGTAATATAGTTCCTATGTGTTTTGGTAGCTCCGGCATTTTTGTTTGATGTACCAAGCTTCATTAATTAATTTCCTACACCCTCCTCTAGTGGCACATTATCACCATAGACTTGTACCTAACTAATATATCGTCACACAGAAGTCTTCATCAACTGAATTACTGCCGTATTCAGTTTTTTCGAGCCGTTCCAATATGAGTATTGTTCACCTTCGTGGCGAAGCGGAGGGAGTTTATGCTCTCTGACACGTGCTCCTTTGAAGGTGAGATGTTAACAAACATAAGCGTTTTCGAGTTTCCCCCAAGTGAGTATTGCAGTAAGTATGTCAGCTGTTGCAAGGAGTTAGTGGCAGATAATTAGACGTTGAAAACCAATTTGTTAATTACCTTTGAATTCCTGTAAGGAATGTGTCCGCCCTCCTTCCCGGAGCCGAGAGCAGTAATGACATCGCGCAAGCTGCTCAAACTCTTATTGATCGAAACCGTCTCCTTAAGTCGATCTCCAGTTGCTTGAGAATGACTCAGACGCTCAGATCCAGCAAGATCAATCAAGTTGAGCGTTCCCTCTCGACGGTCCTTCGTTTTCGTGTTGAAGCCGGTCAGTCTGAGAATAAAAACACTGTGCGACCGTGATGATCGTTCGTTTGCCTTTGTTGCGACAACAGACCGATTCCGCGATGCTTTGTGCAGCATTTCATTGGCAAGCGCGCGCGAGGAGAGCTCTACAGACAAGAGATCCGGGATCGTAATCTTGTTCTCCTTTGTATCGTTGCGAATCTCGTACTTCTTCTTGCCAAGTTCGTCGGTTTCCACCAGGAGGTCCTGAATCGTCTCATTATAGATTTCCAGAAACTGGCCCTCGCATGTGAACTCCCAGTACTGTTCGCGTAATCGTTCGCAGGTTGCAAAGATCTGATCAACTGCTCGGCTTATGATTCCGTCGGGAGAGGACCTGCAAAATGTTAGAACAGCGTTTTGAACCGAAGATAAGGTAGCGCTTGCATGGTATAAGTCTTTCCAGACCCCGTCTGTCCATAGCAGAAGATGCAAACATTGAAGCCATCCAGAGCACTCTGTACAAGCTCTGAAATTTCCTTGAACACGTCGTCATTCGTCGCAGAAGCAGAGAAAACCCGGTCGAATTCAAATGCTTGCGTCTTCGTCATGTTAGTGCCCATCGCCATACCCAACGCACTTTCTGTGCTTGGCCCAGTGAGCTCAATTTCGCGACGTTCCAAATCCCCGTCAGGAAATCTTATATCTGCGACATTCGCAATCTCAGCTGCTGATGGTGGTCGGAGACGGCAAAATACTCGAATATTGCCCTTCAGTTCCTGAACTTGGTTGTGCAACGACCGTCGAAGTGTCTCTTCCTTCTCAAGCCGCTCTTTCATATTGTAGTACCCTATCTGTGCATCATCAGACGCTTTCTTCATCTCCGCGATTACCTTGTCGCGATTGTTGAGTTCCACTTCAAGCGCGTATAGTCTGGATTGCATGCTCGTACTGGCAAGCTCCATGGACGATCGGTTGGACTGCTGCTCAGCAATCGTATTCTTTAGTAGAGCAATGCAACGATCCTTGTCCTCTAATTCAAGTTGCATTGCTGAAATCTTTGCGCGCAAGTCTGCGACGTCACTCTCTGCCCGTCGCTGACTTTCCGTAGTATCAACTTGCATTTGCAACAAGGAATTCTGAAGTTCTGCAAGCTCTTGTCGTAGCTTAGCCTCGCGGCTATTATACTGTTGAAGTAGCGTTGCCTCCTTAGTCTGGATTTCCAATTTGAGACTGCTGCGTTCGCTCTCGGTCTTCACCTGTAGCGCGTGCATCTCTTGTGACAACGCCTCGTACTTTTGTCTGTGCTGAAAGTCAAGCTCTGATCGACATGCTTGTAGACTCGTCTCAAGCTGCCGTTGGTAATCTTGCTGTAGCTCGTTTTCCCTGTTTTTCATTCCATAAGTCGCAGCCTCTAGCTCGCGTTTCAGGGCACGTTCGGTGTCTTCCTTGTCGATTCTGGATCGGCGTTGCTCGTCCATCAGATCATTGCGAGCTGTAAAGATTTGACTTTGCAGAGTGGAGATTTCGTCTTGCAACTGCCGTCTCTGCAGTTCCCAAGCTGCTTTCTCCGATGTGAGCGTAGTTACTACACTTGTTAGTTTCGCGTTCACAAATTACTTCAACAATTGAGAGCCATACCTTGCCCCTGTAGTTGATCCATTTGGGTCCCAGACACAAGCTTTCCGCTCTCGAGACGATCCATGAGCTCGTGATATTTCGACTCCATTTCGTCCAATCTGCCTTTAACATCCCACGGCGGGTTCGAAAGGTTCTGGTTAACTTTCAGAATACGCGCACTTGGTGTTTCACCTTGCGCACTCTGCGGCCGAGCTGGTTGCTGTTGCATTTTGGGCGGTGGCAATCTGGCGGCGGCACGCATGGAGTTTTCCGACTTTGCTCTGAATCCAGGAATCGCACTGCTGTTGGTGATGGTCGGCGGCTGCGGCTTGCGCACTGTTCCAGTTATTGCTGTCGGTCTGATAGAAGCCTCCAGCATTGCTCGTCTGTCGCCTGTGCCGTCCATGCCAGCATTTTTTGGCCTGATTCCCAAAGAAGAGCTCATGGCGTAATTGACTGATGTGGATCTGCGCAGACCGGCTTGGTATGACTGAAGTTTTGGCGGAGGCGGCATATTGTTGACCTCCGGTCCTATTTCGATCAACACATCTCCATTCGATCCGCTGTTGCGTTTGCCCAAAGGTGAGTGCTGTACGGTATTAAGACCTCTAATATGCGGCTGCGGGATCTTTGAGATCGAGGGCGTGCACGGCACAGGTATGGACGACTGGCCATCTCCATGGCCCGGGCGAGTGACAAAGAGGTCGTCATCCATTGCGAGAATCCGATATAGCTGAAGTGCCTAACAAGTCATTCAAAATACCGGATTCTAAAGTGCGTGCGTAGGATCCCGTTTGTGGCGAGCTCTTTGCGGACGATTAAAATCCAACTTAGCAGGCGCGTCGGCATCGCATTGCAGATGTTGACGGCCGAAAATAAGGTTTCGAAGTAAACAAACAGCCGAATCAGGAACTGGATGATGGCAAACACGCGTTGTGTGTTAGAGTTGGCACGCAGGTGGCTTCGCTCCAGCGGGAGGACCTGGTCAGACTGTCAATGCTCCCCCAAGCTCATAGCTGCGACAAAACAGTTTCTTGGACAATCTGGTTGAGTTCGCTACTAGTTTGTAAGGCGAAGGCGATTGGAGGGTCAGACAGATTTGTAGTACCGGTGAAAAGGCGATGCAAATGGGCGGGAAAGCACAGACGATTCTGCCTTGTACAACCGTTCCGGGGTGACATGCAGCAGTTGCATCCCCAACCTCCTCATGACAGCTCTGCTTCGTCGCAACCAGGGTTCTCCGCTCATCACTGTTGCACGCCATCTCACAGCTCGTGCTATATTGCCATTGAGCCGCCGATCTATTCCTGCTACCATTCGCATTTTCTCAGTTTCCATTCGATTGCAGTCATCCGTATCCACTTCGCCCAACATGGCCCAGTTCTACGCTGACGCGAAGGCGCCAATCGCGATTCTCTCGGCAAAGCCTCATTTTGAGAAGCTTACTTCAAAAGAACAGTTCTACGCACATTACTTTTCAAAGTAAGCCCCGTTCTGCATGCTGTTGGCGTAGCGCGAAAAACTGATCTTTGAATGTAGGGCCGCTCACTTCGGTAGCCGTGTCGTGCTGCGTGAAGTCAGCCCCGAATCAGAGACGATTTTCGATCTAATCCTGGCGATCTACAAGGCTGTCGGTGGTGACTTCAAGGCAGGATTTGTTGGCGTTCTTACTGAGGAGGAAATCACTCAGCTTCTTGAATACTTCTCGCAGTTCCTGTCGAACCTGGGCAACTACAAGTCGTTTGGCGACATTAAGTTCATTCCTCGCATTCCGGTGGAGAGCCTTGAGAAGGCTGTTGAGTCATTGAAGGAGGCAGCAATCACGACTTGTTTCGATTCAGTTAAGGACAAGATCTACTTCGTCACGCCGGCGGCTACCACCCTGCTCGGTTACCCCGAGCAGAGCCATGTCACCGGCTACTACCCAGCGTCACCTTCTGGAGCTGTGATCACCAAGTCCGAAATTGAAGCAATCCACGATGCTGTTGGCAGTGCTTTCATCCCTGAGAACACGCGGATTGTGAAGGACTCTGACAGCAAATTCACCATGCTTGTGGCCGCCAGTGTTGAAGATCCCGCCATCAAGGACTCGGACGTGCTCGAGTTTAGCGTGCCAGCTATTTCCGAGACTGCTACAGTTACGATCAAGTTTGGTGACCACAAGCGTGAAATGGGACTCATCGCGGACTCCCTTGAGAAAGCCAAGGGGTACTCCGCCAACCCTGAGCAAGAAGCGATGCTGGACGCGTACGTCAAGAGTTTTCGATTTGGTAGCATGCAGGAGCACAAAGAGTCTCAGCGCAATTGGATCAAGGATATCGGCCCAGACGTCGAGACCAATATCGGATTTATTGAGACTTACAGAGATCCTGCTGGTATTAGAGGAGAGTGGGAGGGCTTGATTGCCATGGTCAACAAAGAGCGAACGAAAACCTTCGGAGCTCTTGTCAACGGCGCAAAGGACTTTATCACACTTCTGCCATGGGGAGAGGATTTCGAGAAGGACGTGTTCAAGGCCCCGGACTTTACTTCCCTCGAAGTCATGACATTTGCAGGATCTGGTATTCCTGCAGGTATCAATATTCCTAACTACGACGACATCAGACAGACGCTTGGATTCAAGAACGTTTCTCTTGGAAACGTGTTGTCCGCCAAGTCATCGAACGAAAAGATTCCGTTTATCAAGGCTGGGGATATCGAGCTCTATGACAAGGCTAGTCCAGGCACTACTTGCTTTGTATGGGATGCACGGAGCTAACGGCAGAGTTTTAGTTGCGAAACCCGGCCTTTGAGGTTCAAGTTGGTATCCATGAGCTTCTCGGTCACGGAACTGGTAAGCTTCTGAGCGAGACCAGCGCTGGCGTTTTCAACTTCGACTCGAGCAGTCCTCCGGTTTCGCCAATCGACGGCGAGGTCATTACTACATACTACAAGCCTGGACAGACCTGGGGCAGTGTATTTGGCTCTATCGCTGGATCTTATGAGGAATGTCGCGCCGAGTGCGTTGCGATGTATTTGTGTACTGACAAGGCTCTTCTGAAGATCTTTGGACACACTGAGACCTCTGTTGAAGAGGGACTGGCGGAAGATGTCACGTACATTGCTTACTTGCAGATGGCGCGCGCTGGACTAGTTGCTCTTGAGTACTGGGACCCGGAGAGCAAGAAATGGGGCCAGCCGCATATGCAGGCACGGTTCTCGATATTCAAGCAGTTCTTGGAGTACGGCGACAAGTCATTTGTCAAGCTCATCTATGACGATGCAGAGACGTTCGATGACATCGAAATTGAAATGGACCGGAGTAAGATCGAGTCGCATGGCCGTGCCGCAGTCGGCGAATACCTCAAGAAACTGCACATCTACAAGTCAAGCGGTGATGCGGTCAAGGGACGAGACCTGTACGTGAATGCCACGACTGTGCCTCCAGAGCTGGCAAAATTTAGAGAGACAGTTATTCGTCACAAGATGCCACGACGACAGTTTGTGCAGTGCAACACCTTTGTGAAGGATGACGGCAAGATCGAGTATAGAGAGTATGAGGATACACCGGAGGGTATGATCAAGAGTTTTGTGGAGCGGGAGGTGTAATGTTTGTGCTACTGTGCCATCTAGCTGCTGAATATTGAAATTAAATCTCTGCTGTCTTCGGCGGAGCGTCGAAATTCATTCCAACTAGCTATGCGGGTGTTTGTACTCTCGCGGGTGCGACCTTCGAGATTGTGAGGTGTGACACAAGGTGACAAACCCTTTACAAAGCGACAATGACGAGGTGCGGAACCCGCCCTGCTTGTTGCAGACCGGATCAGATATGGCGGACACAAGATGAAGGTGCACGCAGGCCTCCTAAACAGTTAGGAAACAATGGCTTGAAGAATTTTACCCGGCGCGCCTCTCCGAAAGTGGGATCCGGGTGCCCATTTCAGGCCTCAGAGAGGTTCGCTCTGTTTAGGCTGAGTGGGCTCTAGAGCGGTTTACAGCTGAATGTGGGAAATCGCGTGCCGCGCTGCCGCATTTATCCCAGCAAGATTTGCGCAGTCTTATAAATCCAACCAGTGTTGCACACAATTGGTCACCCGCTCCGAGCTGCTTGTTTGCACCAGCTGGATACAAACTAAACCGCGGGTGAGCAGTCCTGCGCGCAGTGCATCGAAGACTGTGGATTTGGACCAGCAGCTCTTCAGACATGCACAGGTGACGCGACATGGTCAGAGCCGAGGACGCAGGAATGAGGTGAGGACCAGAGTGGCGAATGAACTTTGGCGAGGTCAGCAGGCTCCGCCGCTCCAGGACACCTGTGGGGAGAGAGTGGGACGTTGGGAAGTTGCTTCCTCGTATTCGACAGACGTGATTTCGAGAAATCGAAGCTAGGACCCTTCGTACAAATTGCGCAGCGGGTTAGGGCTGCGACTGCCGAATCAGACTTCGGAGACTCCGGCAGTCGCTTACTGTCTCCCGACTTAAAAAGACTCGACCTGATAGGCTGCGCTCTCGCGTTCGTCGAGATTGCAGCATCGCTGGCTGGCTATTGCGATTCTAGACGCTGAATGGATACTTCATGTTCCGCTCTGGAAATTAATTATTTACTAATGCAACCTATCCGACCCGCAACACAATGCCACATGAAAATGCAATCGAAAAACCATACCAAAGCGACACCGATCCTGCGATGACAAACCATAAAAGAAAGAAAATCGAGGTAATTTACAAGTTCAAGCATAATGAGCTTCGTATGCACAAGCGCGTATAGGGAGGAGTCATATCACCATAGCGAAGTCGTAGGTACAATTTGATGAGCCAGAGATAATTCTCGGGGATGTCTGACGCCAATCACTCGCGGGACGGGAACAACCATCTTGTCCACAACTGGGAAGAGGAATGGATTGACGCATGAATAAGAAGACACAAGCGTAGGCATGCCCGCCGGCTCCGGCTGAGGCACCCACCGGTTTTCCTTGAGACGATACGTTTCGGGATCATAAACGGGCGAGATTCTCGGAAGTGGAGGGTGGGACGGCTGCAATGACCGCGCGACGAGCTGGGGAAGCGGATGAAGAGGAGAGGACGCGCTGGGATGCTGCAGTCGTGGCTGCAGCGGAATCGGCACGACGCTGGCACTGCAGGAGCTCAGTCTAGGACGCGGCGGGGGGCCGAGATAAATAGGAGGTGCAAGCCGATGAGGGGAACAAGAGTCGGATGGAAACGCGGAAACGCTGTGACCGTAACGGGGAGCCGAGGACACTGGGACGGAGCGAAGCTCTTGGTCTGCAGAGACTGACCGCACGCTCAACGCAGCAGCCACGGGCGCCTCCCGGGGAGCGTGCACGGGGTGGTAGGAACGCTTTGCGTAAGGATATGTCGGAGAAGGCGACAGGTTGGAGTCCAACAGCTTTCGCTTCCTCGTGCCATAGATGCGCTGCGGCATCGACGAGACCGGGGATCCAGGCAGCGATACACAGGTGAAGGTCGCAGACTTGCGCGCGCGAACAAACGACGTCAGCATGCCACCCCATGCCTCCCACTTGCTGCGCGACACCGCCAGCTCGTAGTTGATGTGAGACAAGAACTCGACTTCCATGATCGTGATCTCCGACAGCGGGAGCTTGGAGACCTGTGCCCACGTCTTGTTGGTGTACGTGTTGTCGTCGAGGAACTTGTTGGCGAGAACCAGTGCGACCGTGAAGACGCGATACTCCGAGCCCGGAGTGCCCACAATCGAGGGCGCGTACACCTTCAAGCGATAGATGTAGAGCAGCGCCAAAGCCACGACGGTGTGCGAGACCTGCGTCCTGTGGAGTATGCCGGCAACAAATGACTTGAAGTCGGCGGACGAGACACAGACGGGGTTGAGCAGGACCTGTGTCGCGCCGCCGGACGCGACACAGGAGAGAACCGACGACGGCGCAAACCAAAAGAAACACGTAATGCTCGCAGCCATGCCGTCGAACGTCTCGTCGGACTGCTGAAGAAGCGTCTGTGTTGGCGACGGCGATCGGTGCAGCGGCGGAAGAGCGATCGCGGGCGCAGCTGCAGCGACGGCAGCAGCTACGCCGGCGGAGAGGCGGCGGGGAGTGGGGCAGACACCGGCGGAGCCGTTGTCGCCCGGCGACAAGTACGCGTCGAACGCGCTGGCGAACCGCCCGCCCGCCGACTGGTCGAGGAACGAGACCGCGCCCGTCCGATCGAAATAAGACGCGTTAGCGGTCGCGTCTACGTCTGGCGGCGGGGTCGGGAAGGCGAGCGCGAAGCACGGCGGCGGCGGAGGCGTCGAGAGGCGAGGCATGCCGGCGAGCATGACCGCATCGCGGACCGGTGGGCGAGGGCGGGAGAGGAACGGCGGCGGGGAGCCGAGGTGCGCGCGCGCAGAGGAGAGGGTGCAGGGCCAGATGGAAGGCAGGCGGAGGAAGGGCCGGCGGGGGAAGGATGGAGCACAGCGGTGCGGGGACGAGGGGCCCGCCGGATATTATAGCAAGACGGGCGACCGCGCGCCCTGTGGCCCGCAGCAGGAGAAGAAGAAGAGAGGGGCCGGTCGGGCAGGCAAGATGGCCTGGTGCAGAGGCCGCGCGCAGCGTCCCGCGACGCAGCGACGCGAGCCGCAGAGGGGCGCAGGACAAGAGGCGGCGAAGAGTACAGGCGGCGAAGAACACAGGAAGTTTCGTAGCAGCAGCGCCGCAGAGCGGCGGAATCACAGCACGAGTGTCGACGTGTCACAACTTGCTTGCGCCGGGCTGCACCAGCACGCGGTGCAAACGCGGGCCGGCACCGCGCACTCGGCGACACGGCCTGCCCGCGGCCGCCCTGCCCGCCGCCCGCTGCACTGCGCCGTCTGCGCTCTGCCGGCGTCTTCGCGGTCCACGCAGCGCGACTTTCGTTCCCGTTGCCGTTCTCGTCGCGAGTGTGTCCAGGTGCTGCTGATCGCGGCGCGGTAGCTGGGGCTCGTGGCGCATGTCCGAGCGCGTTTCGCCCGTCTGCGCCGCTGCCCAGCCTCGCCCCAGCGCCCGCCCTGTCCCCTAGCCCCGTCCCGCCACAGCTGTCGCGCCACACGCCGCCACACTGCACTACTCTTGCCCGATGCGACACGCAGCGGCACAGCGCGAGCCGTCGCGCGCCTCCGTCCGCGCCGGCTCCGCCGCGCCGTGCCTCCGCGGGCGCCTGCGGACCGCAGCTTGGCCGCGACATGTTGTGCGGTCCAGCGCAGCATAGAGCGACACGGTGGCAGCGCCCGCAGGCGCTGCACGGAGCTGTGGCTCGGTCGCCGGCAGCCGCCAGCCGAGCCGGGGGGGGGGGTTTAGGGGATGCCGCCAGAGGCAGCAGCGAGCGGCGGGCGGGTCCGATGACCAGCACGCGCTGGCGGGCCCACTGTGCGCTGGGCGCAGCGCGCGGCGGACCCGGCGCAGCGCTCGGCTGCAAGAGCGCGCTGAACCGCCCTCGGTTTGGCGCATTGTCGAGCCGCCACGACCGCCCGCGGGCTCACCACTCCACTGGCCGCCGCCGCCGCGCAGGGCGGCAGAACGAGGGCTCGCGGTGTCTGAGCATGTCGAGCGCGCGGGGAGCACGGAGACGGGCGCAGAACCGGGCTGCCGGCCGCTCGCTCGACGCGCCCGTCCGCGGCCGCAGGACCGACGCGGTCCCTGTCGCGCCCACGTCCAGACAGGTAAAAAGTGCGTGCAGCGCGGTGCCGCGGTTCCTGTTGCCACGACGAAGCTGAGCGCATGGTTGCTCGTGTGTCGGCGCCTGGCGCAGCGCGCTCGGTCTGGCTGAGAGATGCCCTCCTCCTGCCGCCTGCGACACGGCAGCCCACACGGCGAGATCAGCGCCGCGATCGGTCAGCAGGCGCTAGACAACGTGGACGACAGCCCTTGTCTTGGGCCGGGCGAATTAGCAGACGCAGATGTGTGGTGCCCGTCGTCGCGGCGAGCAAGTCGACGGACCGGCCTCTCTGCTCAGCTGCTATCTCCTGGTCCCGCATCCGGCCACCTTGGTCTGCCCAGCGGCAGAGACGAGCATTATGCCTTGCTGAGGAGCAGCGCAAATTAGCGCTGCTGAGCCGTGCATGCTCCGGCAGAAATTTATGTCGTGTTGGCCAGTCTTAGTCAAGTCGTCCGTCGCGTCCTTCGTTAGGCGCACGCAGGCTCCTTCCCCTTTTCTCTCGCGGATGCGGAGCGCTCCAGAGACCTCTGCGAGACCCTTCCAACTGCCGCTCCTCCTTCCGCGCGCGCTCAAGAGACGCGGAGTATCTGACGCATGGCTTGTGATGGCTCTACGGCGCGCGTCCCAGAGTGTGGCTGATTCCTGTCCTCGTCCTTGCTTTGCCAGCTGGAGAGCACTGCATGAAGACATGCAGCGCGGAAGTATAACACGGAGATTCTAGAATTTCTGGTAGGACCGTCCCAGACGCGCTCTCCGCGGCCAGCTTGCTTGCTCCCTCGCGCCCTCGTCGTCTCGCGCCGGACCGCCCCTGCTTGCTGTCTCTCCCGCGGCCGAGCTTCGCCGCGACGGCGCCGGTGGACGCAGCGTCGCCGTGGTCTATTCGACCTTCGTAGCATACGCGCGGCCGGACGGCATCGACGCGGTGTCGTCGGCACGCGCTCGCGTTTCGCCACGCAAAGCGCTTGCGCTGTGTCTCGTGGAGGGTTTTGGCTATGCAGAGGCATTTTGCAGGGAAATGCCTTCTGCTGTGGCCCGGGCGGGCACTGTGCCCAGCGGCAAGCCCATCGGCCACGCGCCCTGGCTCGGGCTCACACCGCCGTCGCTGGGACGTTTGCTGTGCGCGCAAGCCCGTCGCGGCGTCGCGTCGCCAGCCCGCCGCAGCTTTTCCACGTCCCGCGGGCGTCTCTTCTTCATTTCTCGCATTGTTGACCTCCTTGCTTGGCCGGCGTTCCGCACCGCCCAGCAACCATGGCCGGCGCCCGGCGACACGGCTTCCGCGGCCCTGTCTTGCCGCATTGCCTCTTTCGGCCGACCGCGCACGCGAGTCAAAAATAGTCGTCCGTCATGCACCTGCGGCAGGGGGTGCGCGCGCTACGCCTCGAAAGCTCGTCATCGTAATTTTAGCGGCCACACCACACCCGTCTCTCTGTCACGGTGGCGATCGCCTTCTCTCCTCGCTCGCGTCACTTTGCGGATGCCTCTCCGGCCGCCCCAACCGACCGCGGTCCACAGTATCTCCCCCTCTCTGCCGTGGTCTGCACACTCTCGGCCTCTCCGTTATCCAGCTGCCAGGCTTTATGCGTTCAAACTCCGTTCTGCACGGTGGCGAGGCAGCCAAGCAACTCTCTTCGCTCATGGAACCCTCACCGGCTGCTGTAAGCCTGTAAGGCTGTGTGTCATATAGCATGCATTTGCGCATGTTGAGTCGTTTCCTTAGACCGTGGCTCTCCCTCTGCGCTTCTTCCTGGCACGCCGACGCGTCACGCTGTGTCTAACTGAACACACCGTCGTACCTCAGCGGCAGCACCATACAGGACCTACGGCCACTACAAAAAACAAGCGCAATCTCTAGTGGTCGTCGTAGCCCCGCAAGTCGTAGAATTCGGTGCGTGCCCCAGTCCCCCCCCCCCCCCCCCCCTGTGTGCTGAGAGTTTCCGTCACGTGAACTAGCTGCGAGAGCAGAGCCCCGCATGCTGCAGCTGCAGCACCCTATAGACAGACTCTCGCCGACGATGACGACGACGGGCTACTAAAAATATATTCGGCCTGCCCTTCGTGCCGCTGCGCGACCTCGATGCGGCATTTCAGCATCTAGAGACTCGCCTTCCTGCTGTCTGCTGATCGATCTCCGCTCAAGAATTTTGCGGAAGCGCACGTCCGATCGGTCCGGGGCGGAGAGATTGGCAGGCGTAGCCAACCACTCCTTCAAACTCTCGCGACGTGGTTTCATGCGTGTGCCATCAGAGAGGCTAAAGCACTGTTCTCTGAACCGGGGCTATTTGCATCTGCCTGCCAGGCTCCCCAGTGGGCCTAGTCCTAGAACGCTGGGTCCGCCCCGCAGAGACGGACCCGGAGCTAGGGCGGCGTCAGCGGTCCAGCAGCCAAGCAGCGTTAGCAGTCAGGCGTCCCTCGACGAGAGGGAAACCAACGTTTCGAAGAAGTTTGTCCGCCGCGCTCGCTGAACGAGGGGCTCTGTCCACTCTACCCGTCATCTTCAGCTCGTACGCATGTCCGGCCGCGTAGATCGCGCGCTTCATGACCGCTTTGGCGAACACGAAGGTCATATTTTCGCCACTCTGATTAGCAACTCCTCCTTAGCGCACTCCGAAACCGCCGCGCCATCATCCCAGCCCACGCCTCGCCGGAGAGCAGTGACTGGCCGTGCTTGTCGCACGAGCTGGCAGCGCACGCCAATATTCGCGGTCGACGGCGACGTCGACGTGTCCTGTGTGCACCGTTCCATGGCTGGACGGTGTTCGCACGAGGCAGAGTCTGTCTGCTGGTGATTCGCGTCCAGCGTATTTACGCTATATAGCTTCCGAAAGGAGATACGAGTATTATTTAGCTCTGCGACTTGTGCTCGCTGGATTGTCGTAGGAATCTCCTGCCTCTAGCTCGGACCAGATGTAGCTGGCTAGCTTACTCATGGCGACGAGGCGGCTCACATCCACGTCGCAAATAATCTCAGAGCTCTAGCCTCCACGACGGCCGGCATACGTGGACGCTTCGCCGTCAGCAGTAGTAGCGTGGATACATGTCCTTTCATTTCCAACCTCCGACGCGAAGTTGCAATTCAAAAAAAATTCATGCACGTAAGCCACAGGCTCTAGATGAACTGCGATTTCTCGTCAACACAGCACGCCGCTGCAGAGCAGCACGTCACATGCGCCAACAGTTCTGGCAACAGGAGTCCCCACTGACATGCCCGGACGAAATTATTCGTAGAGGGCTGAGTCGATGAACCGCGTTAAATGCTCGCCTCAGTGCGCAACGCTCTGTCGACACATCTTCGAAATGTGGAGAAGCCACTTGTGAGTCATGGCCGCTCTGTGACTTTGTCCGACAAGTTTCCAACATTTGTGATTTGCGGCAGGCCCTATGCGCGCGGCCTGTCGATGTGCTGCTGCAAATGCTGTTTTGCGTGAAGCGTGAACCGCCAAAGATTCATTCCTTGTATTTTTTTCCAACCAACAAGATACATATACATTCGGTTCGACGTTCCCAAACACATCAAAATAACAACAGCACATGACAACCTAGACAAAACGATACACGGACCCTGCTAATTGAAACGCCAATAACCCTATGCCAAACTTTTCCTGTCGTCAACCTTCCTCGACATGGCGAACTTCGTTGAACATCTCGTGATTCATGATATCGCTGATTTCCCAGCGCTTTTCCGGATCCATTTCCAAGCATTTGGTGATAAAGTCCAGGATTTGGTGAGCAAGTTTCGGACTGGTTGACGCGAGAAGCGCGTCGGCGTCCCATTCTCCAGCGCGAATCATCTGCTGCAGCTTCGGCATAAACGTATGCGCAAACGGGAGCTTGGAAGCAAACAAAGCGTATGCAAATACACCCAGCGACCAGATATCCTGTCTCGGTGACACTGGCTGCAAGCCCGGTGCCGGTGTCAGCACTTCCGGCGGTAGGTATGGGATAGATCCACTAATGTCAAACTCCACAGAGGCAGAGAGCCGTGTCGAGGTGGCCGACAGTTCGTTATCCGAATCCACTGCGTCGAGTTCGCCACCGTTTTCGTTGTCCGCATCCTGTGTATCGGTGTCTTTGGCAAGTTCCCCCGTTGGCGCAATGTACTCGGCCATGCCGAAGTCGCATAAGAGTAGGTGCGCGTCCTCGAGAGTCTGGAATGCCGGGCTGTCCACGTGTAGCAAACAATTCTCAAGCTTAATGTCACGGTGCACAACCCGTAAGCTCTGATGCAAAAACTCGATTGCAGTGCATAGTTCCCAGAGCCAACGAACTTTTGTTGCTTCTGAAACCGGTGTTGCTTCCACGGACTGCCGCCTTCGTCGGATAATGGCATCGAAGACCGAGCCCATGTTCGCGTGCTGCATGAAGCAATATGTCGCCTCGTTTTCTTCGTGGACGGAAATGAGCTCCAAAATGTGTGGGTGGGGGGGCTGCACGAACTTCCAGATGCTGAGTTCATGCTCGAGGTCCGCCTGCGCCTGCTCGTTATTCGGAGTTTTCTTCAAAATTTTCACCGCCCGTGTAACCGGCACGGCATTCTGCACGGCTATGGCTTCTCGGACAGTGCTGAATCCTCCGTATCCGATAACTTTGCCGATTACATAGTCGCCAACTTCTTGTCCACCTTCGTCGTCGTCCGGAACAGGCGAGGGTTTGACAACCGGGCCGTTGAACAGAGCCAGGAATGCTGACGCCGGTGATGCTGGTTCGCTATTCTCGCTGCGTAGGGAGGCGCG
This sequence comes from Limtongia smithiae, assembly GCF_038497785.1. Classification (NCBI taxonomy): domain Eukaryota; kingdom Fungi; phylum Ascomycota; class Lipomycetes; order Lipomycetales; family Lipomycetaceae; genus Limtongia; species Limtongia smithiae. The sequence continues at coordinate 656,973 of NW_027117628.1, forward strand.
CCGGGAGGATATTCGTGGTCGGGGATTGCGCCATGAGTACTTTCGTGCCGGCGACTTCGCGTTGTCTGCGGGTGCCGAGTGTGGTGCGGCTGCAATGTCGCTGTCGCTGCCTGCTGCGAGCACGATGTTACCGTTTGAAGCTTGCTCGGTCCAGAGACTGATGCTTTTTGGTATCGAATTTATCAAGTCTTGAGTCTGGATATGCAGTGCTTGTGAGTCCAAGGTCGTCGCAAGTACTGAAGAGAGTGGCACCGGCACTGGGGAAATGATGCGGTCGTTTTCATCGACTGTGCTCGCACTCGCGGCCCTTTCGCGGATGCGAGTACGTGGATAGACATTTGCGCTATTCAAGGCCGGATTACTCTCGCTCAGCGGTCGATTACGGTCAGCTTTAGGGAGCTGGCTCGGGCCAGCAGAAAAGGCGGAGACCTGCGGCATGGCTCCGTCCGTATTGTCACAGTGATCGAACTGGCCGACGCGCTAAGTGAGAAGTGAGATTGTAAGATGCAAGCCAGTGGCAAGTCGTGAAAGATGTGATGGGGCAAGAGGCGGAGCAGATTTTTTAGTCCACCCAACTAACTGGTGAGAGCGAGAAGAGCAACGCTGGCACGGGCCTGCGCTGTGGTCCGCGTCCCCGCCGCGACGCTTTCCTCCCAAATCTCTCAATCTCCCGAAGACAGCGGCCAAAGTCCCAACGGCGGGGAAGCCCTCCAGAGCACCCTGTATCAGTGACGTCATTCGTTACCCTAATCCGCAGCTGCGGCTCGCGCAATCTGTGGCTGCTCTGGTTACGAAACCCACAGTTGACAGCCGCAGATCTACGTGCGGCTGCAGAACGCGCTTGCAGGATCACGCGTGTCCGCCGTGACTCTGGGAACGCGTGAGGTTAGCAGAGCGCGCGGCTGCAGACTTGATTGCTGCCCCAAACCTTAGCGCTTCGTGCCTGAGCGCACACCATAACATCGCTGCGCGTCGTGAACCGCACTCCCCCCCCTCCTCCACGACCGCTCCCGTCGCTTGGCTCTGCCTCTCGCGCCGACTCTCACTCTTTCTTGTCGACCGCGTGCTTGTTTTTGCCATTGCTGCTACCTCCTTCTCACGCCGAGTGAGATGCCGCAGCCGCCGGCGACGTGTGTTTGTGGTATGTGTTGCAGTCGCACGAACCATGCTCGTGTTTCCCCCCTTTCCCTCCGCACACCCGCCTGTGTTGCGTCGTTTGTTCTTTTCTTGTGTCTTTGCAGCAGCATGCGGGCATGTATGTGGGTCTGTATTTTGGCCATCTTTAGAGGCGGTCGTGCCTGCTGGCGTAACTAAGTGCTGTGCTGTTGGCGTCCTTGGTCGAAGTTTCATGTTGCTCCTTAAGCCTTCACAAATTCTCACCGGCTCTCTTTCCTTGATCGCGTTTGCTGGGTGGCACTTTGCACCGATCTGACTCGTTATAGAACCCACGTCGGCGTTGAACACGGCGCTACTGGCGGATAACTTCATGGCAGCCGTTTCGAAGCGCGACTTCAACCCCGCAGCTGCCGACGGCTTCACGCAGCTCAACGCGCCCGCAATTCCACCGACCGTCGTACCAATTGCATCAAATACGGACCTACACGCAGCACTCGAGCGCCTTTCCTTCAACATACACGAAGGCGACAAACCCACGAGCTACGAACATAGCTTTGCCAACGGGAGCGGTGCCCCTGCATATACCGACGTGCCTTCCCCGGTGTCCTCAGTGGACTCTAGCTGCGAGAGCCTCGACAACGCCGCTTCCTCGCCGGCATCCCCTCAGTCGTTAGAGCAGGAACTCGCCGTCTCTAGTGAAAGTGAGACGTCGGTTTCCGCTCCTCGGCCGGGCTTGCTCATGACACTGCGAGGCGACGATGCCTCGGCCGACGCTGGTGTTGAAAGCCGTCACCAAAGTCGAATTGTGTCGTCTAGCGACGACGACGACGACGACGACGAACTTAACGGGTACGGCGGACTAGATAACCGTAAACTTGGGAGTAATAATGAGGAGGCCGAAGCCACTAGTGGAGAGACCGGTGGACAAGACAACGACGGAGAGGAGGATGACTATATGGTCGATGAGCTAGAGCTATCATCAAGCCCCTCGATCTACGACGAGAGTATGAATTCCGACCAGCGGTTTTGGTTCTCAATACTCTAACACGGTTGTCATAGGTGATATTAATTACGAGTTGGTCTATTGCCTTCACACCTTTCGGGCAACTCAACAGGGCCACGCCGACGCGTATAAGGGCGACGCTATGATCATGCTTGACGACTCAAATGAATACTGGTGGTTAGTTCGCATGCTAAAGGACTCAACTATTGGCTTCCTCCCCGCTGAGAACATCGAGTTCCCGTCTGAGCGGTTGGCGCGCCTGAACAAGCACAGGAATGCTGAGGTATTCATACATATGTTTTGGCTCTTGCTCCATTTTTTCTAATGGTTTCATATAGCGTCGTGACCTCAGTGTAGATGATCCGTCCAGCCCAGCGCGTGCTGCATCGTTGCGCGAGACTCTTAAAAGACTGCGGTCAAAGCGAGAGCGTATGCCACAAACACAGCAAAGTTTCCCCCCAGCAACTGGAAAGAACGTCAGCTTTGCGGAATCAGTATTCTATGACGCCCCAGACTACTACTATTCGACCGATGATGGCGAACTGGGCGACGAGGAAGACACTGATGACGACAGTAGCGTCGAACTTGCTAATGACGAAGACTCAGATCAGGAGCAGCCTCTTGACGAGTCTCTTCAGGCTGCTGACCTTGTTACGAATGCCGAAATTTTGGATAGCGTGCCGAAGCTACATGAGAGCGTCATCGCTGCTGATTCTCCACCGATGAACACAGGCGTGTCTAGCAGCGAAGATGAAGATGTTACATTACGAGATGAGATAGATATTTTAAGCCCACGACACGAAGACACACCTACGGTTATTCAAAGTACCGCAGATTCTACTTCCGTCTTTGCCACGGAAGAACTGTCTCGAGGCGAGCCGAATTCCGATGCGACTGAAGAAACTGCAAGCCAAGAGGTCACGCCGCCCATACAAATTACCGCTGTTCTCTCTGTGCCGCAAGCAGAGGCGGGGGTAGCCCCCGTTCAAGTTGACTTATTATCGGAAGATGAAAATGACGACACAATAATCCATGATACGGCGAGTCCTGCAGAGCCAGCAACCAGTGCACGCATTATTCCCTCTCAACAGGACCATTCCTCTAGTCAACGAAATTTTCCAGATAGCCATCGGACAAGCGGAGAAGACAGTCAAGTGGATATCGAAGATCTGCTTGGCGCGTATAACAGTCAATCTAGCAGACCACAGACGAACGGCGACAGCGATTATTTGGCTGATTCCTTCCAGCATGCTCCTATGAATGCTTTGCCCGAACCGAGCAACGTTGTTATCGTCAAAGAATCATTCGAATCTGAGCCAAGTACGGACTCAAGGAATCAGCTGGCTGTCATCACGGAATTCCCAGCTGCAGCAACTCCGTTGATGGCTACAGATGTGAACTCACCGCATAATCGGCCTTTCTGGAAATCATCCGGTTCACCGTGGTCATCAAGATTGGCATTATTCAAGCACAAGAAGGGCGGGCCGAAGCATCACGCCAAACCGGAGCCGATTCATGTCGAGCCGTCGCCTCTATCATCGACACCGACTTCTCTCTCCAAGGAACCGTCTGTAAAGGTTCGTCGCAAGGATTCAAGAGGATTACTCCGGACGAAGTCTTCTATTGATCAGTTGTCTGCTCGATATCGAAAGGTTTCCGAGGGATCTGCATCAAGTGGCAAGACTCTTGAAAATACTCTCAGCTCGTCCAGTGGGTCGAATATTATGTTTTCCATGTTCAGAAAGAAATCGGCTGGAAACTCTACAATTTCTCTTGTCAGCGCTGGAAGTGTCATTGCGGAGGAGCCGTCGCCAACTCGTTCTGAGAAGGCAACGAACAGGGTGGTCATTAAGGCAGCGATTAAGCCATTGATTAAGGAGCCAGAGCCAATCAAGAACATCTTCAAGCCTCATATGCCACCACCATCAGCACAGCCAATACGTCCGGCGAAGTCTTCAGACGCACTTCGGCCTTCATCGCCGGAGTATCTGAGCACAGGAGTTCTCTCTAAGACATCGCACGCGTCGGTCTGCAGCGACAATTCAACGATGATCATGCAGCCATTCAACGACTACGAGAGCATAGATGGCCACAGTCCTCGCGACGCCATGTTTGGCGGTCAGAGTCTGTTGATGGAGCTGAAGAATGACTTGCGGGCCGACCGGGCAGAGCAGACCCGTCCTCACTCTGCAGGACGAACGACGGCACATGGACAGCAAGAGCTAAAGAAGTCGGCGGGCATACTGGAATCACCGATGGAAGCTATAGCGGAGATTGTTCAGGATGACAGTCCGGGACGGACTAGGCCAGTTATTGTTGTTGGAGCGAAGGCGCAAGTTATTGGAGTTTTGGAGCCTCAGCCTGAGTATGCCGTTTCACCAGCCGTCCCAAAATCACGACCACAGAAAGTACGCAAAGCACTTCGGCCAAGCCCTCGACCGCGCAAGGTCATCGAACAGGATTTGCAGGAGCTCCAGCGGATTTCGAACAAATTGGACGACGTTCTTGAAAGGCTGTGGATCTCGAAACGAACCGCACATCACAATACAGTTGCTTAATCCATGCCCCTTATTTCGTTCTCTTTCTCTATTGCTATTGCATGGCACAAGTTACGCTGCCTCGTGACCACGACTGAATAATGCTATCTTTGTTTTTTTGGCGAAAGCCGCCAACGTTCATTATGATCATCCAACTAATTATGGCTTCTCTTTGTTTAATGAAGTATCTCATGACGTCTAACTTCAACTATTTGTTCATATCTGGATTTTTGATTTTGTTTGTGAACATACCAATATGTAATGATGTGTATGATATATATGGCTTGTTGATCGACAAGCGCACTCTCTTTGGATTGGTTATTCTGAGTCACTACTGACTGAATCTACTTATCTTGTTTGGGCATATCTGGTAACTAATGGGACAGCCAAACGTAACATCTAACTATCGTGTATCATTAGTGTCTCTCTGTGCATATATGTAAATCTTTTAAATCTTCATATTTTGTATTAAGAATGGAGCCTCTAATTGGTCTTGCCTCTCCGTCTATGGACAAGATAAACGAAGAGGTGCGCCTCTAGTTACAATGTTTCAGCTTACAGCCATTATTTTCCTTCAAAATGCGCGACAAAACAGTAATAATACAAATGCACAAATTCATAAGACACAAGATTCCCAAAAGCAAAATAGCGCATACTTCAGAAAAGTATTAAACTCCAAAATAGACATATCAAATCCCGTGTATTTCGTTCTGTCATTCGCGTCGGTGTGCAGTTTGCGCATATATGATTTACATGCGGTAGTCACTGCCGTTGCGGAGGTTATAAAACGAGCTACTGTTGTCGTAGTCGTCTCGTCCGTATTGCCTCGGGAGGTCTTCGTAGTACTCCTTCGAGTCCCATGGATTCTGCGGGCCAGGCGCCTTGGCGCCTACGCTGAATTCGAGGTCCTCTTTCGTGATGGAATCCCAAAACTTATAGACCATCATGACGGCAAATAGGTTGCCAAGTGTAGCGAAAAACAGGCCGTCGAGGTAGTGCTTCATGCGATCGCACAATGTGTTGGAAAAGACGTATAGCAGGATCTGGCCAACTACGAAGAAACCAACACCAAGAGCAATGTCGCCAAGGGGCCACAGGTCTTCCAGAGTGCCGACAACAAGAACAGTCTGGCATATGGCGTAAATGAACAACGCAACGGCGTTCAAGATGTATAATACGACGAATAGTGCAGTGGTGTTGTCCGGCGCCAGACCGGCCCATCCTTGAAACGTGAGAAGCGAAATGATGAAGGTCAAAACGAATCCGCAGGCAGACACGATGCGCAGCATCCAGAGCGAAAGCCGGGTGCCGTCTTCGTAGATTTGGAAGCCGACGAAACCGTTCAGCATGAGGCACCAGCAGAGTGCGCTGGTCAGTCCGTTCTGAACAGAGACAAAGTATGGATAAGGCTTCGAAGCCGCAGGCACGACTCCGCAATCGACAAGGAGAGAAAAAAATGTGAGAGCCGCGAAGAAGTAGAAGAACGCGAGTAACTCCTTGCGTCCGACGGCAGTGTACTTTGACCGTACGTTGAAGACCATCATGGCAGTCATAGCGAGCGCAGCGATGTTGATGAACGCGGTGCCGACCTGGAAAATGACGGTGTTGGCGAGGTCGATGTTGCGCGCAAAGCATTCTGCGCTGATCCCGGACGAGTCGATGCCGTTGTCCTCTGCCGAATCATACGGACCGACGAGGGAGCACAGAGGAAGGGGCACGCGTTCACAAATGCCATCAAACTTGCCGAAACCCATGATTGCTGCTATACCGCGCAAGTTTCTATGCTGAAACGACAGTAGGCCGGAATGGAGATCAAGAGGGATGCCGGGGGTGAGCAAGAGACGGAGGAGATCGTTGAACGCGGAGGTAGACAGCTGAAGCAGGGAGGCGGTCGGGTCTTCAATCCCCGGCGCGTACTTGAAACCTTAATCCTGCCCAAATTAGCACGCGTCTGCGACAAAACTGCAGTAACTCGCATGCCGCGTCGCGTTTATGCCCAAATTCCTATTTTTACCGGCCTCCAGTCCGCATTCGTGGCGCATTCTGCTAACGCTCTTGGGCACCCTATCAACAAAGATACCAGCACGCGCCTTGTCTTGTCGCGCCTCGCGTCACGCGGCACGGTCCTGCTGTCCGCGAATGTCGGTGCGCCATCCATCGCCTTCCAAACACCAAAGTACTGAGCACTGAAGGATGTTAACTAGTTACGTAGGCCATTACAAAGACAAGCAAGGGACAACATGAGGAGGAACTCGCGCACACAACGAAACAAGACTCAACGGAAAGCAGCACTACTGGACACAATTACAAAACGCTTCAACCTACTTCTACATGCCACGCACAGCGTCCACATGGGTTTGTACACGTCCTGGACGACTCGGGAATCATAAATCATAGTCTCAACGATTGTTGCTCGCTTTCGGCTACACGTGAGCCTAACGTAGAGGGAGTCTCGCCAAGCTGTGCGATAAGTTAGAGATGCCTGGCCCATACGATACAGCAAAACATTAAAAAACGTACAGCCTGGTTGAGATCAATGCCGATCTCGTCGAGAACCTGGTTAACGACTTCATCGCTTTCCTCTGCAATGCACATGATCAGTAATGCCCTGCAAACACAGAGAAACGTATACTGACCTTCGTCGTCCTCCATGGCATCGTCAACCGCATCGTCCATCATTTCTTGCCGCTGGTCCATGATATCGTTTTCCTTTTCAAACTCCATTGCGATCTTCTGGAGTGCTGGTAGGTTCATGCTGCGATTCATTGAGCCGAGGAGCTGTGCAGGATAATTTGTTAGCCAATGCGATTTCATACTGCATGTGTACGCAAAACGTACCCGAGTGGCACCCTTCATGCTCTGCATCATTTGTTCGTTGCTGCGGACAGTCTGCGCGATGTGTTAGCACAAGCCCAGGCGATGACATGCCTTGCCACCACTACTTACCTGAATCCGCAGGGAGACAGCCTGCAATTGTGTCCGCATTTGATAAAACTTCTGTATATACCTATACAATAAGATGTCAGTAAGCCTTATCTCCGGGTGTTCATGTTAAACACACTGAGTATGCATCGGGAGTTCGCACTTTCTCGTCCGAACGAGGTCCTTCGCCTGAATCTTGCACGCGCCGATTTGATTCGCCTTCGCTGATTTCTTAATCTCAGTGATCAATTTCTTTTCCTGAATCTCAAGTTTCTGACGCTCTCTGTCGAGCTCGCGCTGTGCCTTTTCGAGCGCACGTTGATGCTGGCGTATATGTCGTTAGATTACTGATAACGAAGGACTGTTCAGCGCTTGCCGACGTACCTTGCGCAGACGCTCCTGTGGCGTCTGGCTCTTGCCGAAGACCCACTCGATCACGTTCATATCAGTGGAGATGATGAGAAGGACGCTGCTGTAGAGACGGCGATGAGCCCGAGAATGCTGCTGGCTAGAGCGATAAACGTTGCTCGAGGCTGGAGCGCCGCAGAAGGCCGGAACCGGCGCCAAAGGAAACTCTCCACACTTCACAAACTGCTGATCCCCCACCAACCACATCGCCATAACAATGGCAGAAAGCTACATCGGTTTGAACGTTAGCGTCACATTGCAAAATGGAGCTGTCTTTTCTGGAATTGTGTCCGAGATTAACGGCACGAAGCTGCGTCTAATAAATGGTATGGAAGGCATGGCCTCCACCTAATCATACACAACACGCTAATGTCCATCCAGTGACTGATGCCTCAACAAACGCATATGTTCCGTCTCGAGTAATCGATGGGAGCAAAATAGCCGATTTACATATTCTTGCGTCTGCTCCCGATTTCCCTTTTTTGGCAGCGTCAAAACAAAAACAGAAGGAAATCCCGGCACCACAGCCTACAGCAGCGTTCGCAAAGCTTCAGGACCCTGCGATTGTCGCTCTGAAATCCACGGATTCATCGTTTGCAAAAAGCACTCAGGGTATAGCCGATGCGTCCGACTCTGGAGAGTCGGATGATGTGTTTACGCAGCCGCAGGCTATCTCGAAGAGGTCGGGATCGACCCGTAGAGGTCGCAGGGATGTGCAGTCTAGTCCGGTACAGCAGGCGACCAAGCCTTTGCGCCGCAAGAAGCAATCTGCGAGAATAGCTAAAGGAGATTACTCGGATGACGGATGGGCGAGTGGGGATACCGCGGGATTCAAGAACACTGAATTCGACTTCCAAGGGAACCTCGACAGATTTGATAAGAAGACTGTGTTTGATGAGATCAGACAGGCAGACACAACTGATCCCTCAGAGAGACTAGTCTCGTTCAATCTTCGTGACAAAACTGCGGACGTCGCAGCGCAAGAACGCATCCGCAAACTGGTTCAGCGACCTCCTCGACGAGATTATCTGCCCTCCGAGAATGTTCTTGGCACACAGAACGCACAATGGCAGGGGTTATCAGACTCAGACGATGGAATTTCTGAGCAGGTGACATACTCCGGACAGATGGACGATGAGGAGAGTGAGGCAATCAAGCCACCGCCACCAAAGCAACCACATCGACGCTCGGTTGCGTTGTCTCGAGTATCGAGCCGGAACGGTACACCACCATTATTTCAATTTAGTCGGCCGCCCCGTCGATTGGCATATTGTACGAGCGACGGCTCTGCTAGTCAGTTCATATGCCCGTCTTTTGGAACTGGTCAGATTTCGGCAGTAGAGCAGGCGGCTCTTACGCTGTACTCACTGCAACCAGCTCAGCTCGCCGAAAATGCAGGTGCCGCTATTTCTCGTCTTGCTTTGTCGATTCTAGGCGGTCGCCGCAGATTCGAGCGACGCAGGACACAAATCAACGCTCACCCGGTTGTTGTAGTTCTCGCGGGAAATCACGACTCTGGAGCGCGCGCGATTGCTGGTGCACGAATGCTAGTCAACAGGCTAGTGCGAGTTGTTGTACTGTTTACGGATGAGTCGACTGAACTTGCGAGGCCCAAAGAGACCGTGGACATGCAGATGCGCGCGTTCAAGTCTGCGGGCGGCAAGACGACATCGCGTCTTGACGTGCTGCAGGCTACCCTACGCGTTTTAGACTCTCCACCGGAGCTGATCATCGACGCGCTACAAGGTCTGGCCGTCGGTGCAACAGGTTCCGCTGGTGCGAGGATAGGCGGCGGAGTACCAGGATGGATGTACGAGGCGGTGCAATGGGCGTCGCAGCAGAGTGCGCCAACTTTGGCTATTGATATACCTGCAGGGACCGATGCCGATACCGGCACGGTGCTGGTGAGTAACATGGGCCGCGCGAAGTGGCTGTTGTGTTTGGGCATGCCGACGACCGGTGTTGCACACTATCTGCAGTATATGGAAGAGGAGCTTGAGCAGGAAGTAGAATCCGCGGTTGCGGACATTGGGATTCCGATACGGTGTTTTCGGAAGACGCTAGGGGAGGCAGAGGGACTCGCATTCGCGAGCGAATGGAAGGTGGTGATAAGGTTGGAGTAGTTAGTGCTTAGAGCGGAGAGAAGTAAACATACGTGCATGGAGTAGCGGTGCAGTGACTGCAGAGACGTGGGAGATAAACTCGGTTCGCACCCTTTCCCCGGGCGCCCTTCACTGCGCTCATCGTCTCCACCTCCCACCACCATCATCACCGCCGCCTTCGGTTTCACACTCCCTTTCAGTTTTTCCTCGCGCGTACGGCCCCCGTCTCTCACTCCCTTTCCTACTGCGTTCGATGGGTTGTTGCAGTAGCTGCTGCGGGGGTGAGTGCGTCTGTTCTTTTGCCGTAGCCCGCCGCTGGGCCATCGGGCTTCCCGATAGCATTTGTCACTGACCCATGAGTACACCACAGGGCAATCACAGGACCAGCTCTACGCTCCACTGCTTGCAGAGAGCGAGCGCGAAGCAGTCTCTGTTCTGCTGCGTTATCTTGAGAACGTGAGTATTCTGTGTCGAGGTGCGCGTCTGTTCTCTGGCATCGTCGTCGTCATCGCTTCCTTCATTTCGCCGCCCTATCCGCAGTTCACTGACCACTCCACACAGCGCGGAGAAGAAGATTTTTTTAGTTCTGGCCCTCTTCGTGCCCTCACGACTCTCGTATATTCTTCGAATGTGGACCTACAGCGCAGCGCCGCTCTCGCGTTCGCCGAGATAACCGAGAAAGGCGAGTTCGCCACGACGCCGATCAGCATATGCTGCTACGATAAGCTAACAATTGTTGCAGATGTGCAAGCCGTGAACGAGGAGACGCTCTCGCCAATTTTGCTGCTTCTGCAGAGTCCCGACTTCGAAGTTCAGCGTGCGGCGAGCGCAGCGCTGGGGAACTTGGCAGTGAACAACGACAACAAGCTACTAATTGTGGAGATGGGCGGCCTCGAGCCTCTCATCAAGCAGATGCAGTCGACAAATGTTGAGGTTCAGTGCAATGCTGTTGGGTGCATTACGAACCTCGCCACGCATGAGGAGAACAAGGTCAAAATTGCGCGGTCTGGCGCTCTCGTGCCGCTGACGAAGCTGGCAAAGTCGAAGGATAGTCGTGTGCAGCGAAATGCGACAGGTGCGCTTCTTAATATGACACACTCCGATGAGAACCGGCAAGAGCTCGTCAACGCGGGCGCGATACCCGTACTAGTCTCGCTGCTCACCTCACCTGACGCCGACGTGCAGTACTACTGCACAACTGCTCTGAGCAACATTGCCGTGGATGCCACAAACCGCAAAATACTGGCAGAGACCGAGCCAAAGCTCGTGTCTTGCCTTGTCGGACTGATGACGACTGGTGCCACAAAGGTACAGTGCCAGGCCGCACTTGCGCTGCGCAACTTGGCGTCCGACGATAAATGCCAGCTGGAGATTGTCCAGGCTGGCGGTCTTTCTCCGCTGCTACGTCTCCTACAGTCCAACGTTCCGCAGCTCGTATTGTCCTCCGTCGCATGCATCCGTAATATTTCCATCCACGCCGACAACGAATCGCCGATCATTGAGGCCGGGTTCCTCAAGCCGCTCGTCTCGCTTCTTCGGAAAACTGGCGTTGCCCCTGCGAACGCGGCGACTCCAGCAAGCAGTCCCGCGACCGAAGAGGAAATCCAGTGCCACGCCATCTCGACACTGCGCAACCTCGCAGCAAGCTCCGAGCGCAATAAGAAGGCGATAGTCGAGGCCGGTGCGGTCGATAAGTGTATCAGTCTTGTTCTCACGTCGCCGAGTAGCGTGCAAAGTGAGATGACGGCGTGCATCGCCGTGCTTGCTCTCAGCGACGAGTTAAAGGCGTACTTGTTGTCCATGAACATCATTGACGTGCTCCTGCCGCTCACGATGTCGCCGAACCCTGAAGTGCAGGGCAACAGCGGCGCAGCTCTCGGTAATCTGTCGTCAAAGATCGTGGATTATTCGCCGTTTGTCAAGACTTGGGAGAGCCCGGCGGATGGCGTGAGCGGGTACCTGATTCGCTTCTTGAACAGCAACGATCTGATTTTTGAGCACATCGCCGCCTGGACGCTGTTGCAGTTCATGGAAGGCGGTGATAAAGCGCTTATTCGGCTCATCGAGAAGACTCAGGATATCGTGATTGCTGCACAAATGCTCGCAGCAAGGGAAGTCACTCACGAGCAACCCGCCAACGGCGATCTGATCGATATGGAAGATACTGAAGCGGAAACCGAGATCATTGCACTTGCCGGACGCGTCTTGAAAATGCTGGACGAGTCGCGGTGATTCAGGCATCGTTAGGTGACCATTTATTTATAAGATACAGCTATTGGCGGCGACCATCACCCTCTTTAACCTTTGCCCTTCCTCTGCCTTGCTATTTTTTTCTGTCTTGCATATGTTGGATATATGCATGGATGAAGTTATTTATTTTGGCATGACACGGGAATCGAGGCCATAGATGCGAAGATGGCTTGAATTTCGCGAAGTGTCAAGATCGGTGATTGCATGTTGTTTTAATGATCACACTCGTTTAATTGCTGCAAGCATGGCGGCGACGCTCTTTTGGAAAACTTACTGTCGGCTGTCTCACATGGAATCGGAAACAAGTCTTATGTGGACGTCATTTTATTTGTAGGGAGTTGCAAGCGATAGAATATGGTTTTTTTCCATTATTTTGATGTAATTTTTGTGAGGCGGAGGGTGACAAGAGAGAAGAGGAAGTAAGAAAACTCTTGGACTGATAATTTAGCAGTAATTTAACTATTACCTAATTTAAGGAGATAAAATCGTCAAAAAGCCGTATTAACTAACTAGAATTACAAATAGGGGGAAGCAGTGAACCCTTAAACCATTTCACTGACGTTCATTGGCATCTCGTCAATCTGGGTAGAGTAGTACTGTTCGATATCTCGCAAGATAGAGACGTCCTCGGTGGTGACGAAGTTGATGGCGACACCTTTTCGGCCGAATCTGCCAGAACGGCCAATTCTGTGGATGTAGTTCTCGCGGTTGAGTGGGAGGTCGTAGTTGATGACGAGAGAAACCTGCTGCACGTCGATGCCACGGGCCCAGACGTCGGTGGAGATAAGCACGCGGGAGTTTCCCTGTCGAAAATCCTGCATCACCACGTCGCGTTCCTTCTGCGGCATATCACCGTGCATTGAAGCGACGGTGAAGTTCGCCTCGCGCATCTTTTCGGCAAGCCAGTCCACCTTACGCCGCGTGTTACAGAAGATAACAGCTTGTGTGATTGTCAACGTCTCGTACAAGTCGCAGAGAGTGTCGAATTTCCAGTCCTCCTTCTCGACGGCGATGAAGTATTGCTTCAAGCCTTCCAGCGTAAGCTCGTCGCGCTTGACCAGGATGCGCGTAGGCTCTGTCGTGAACTTTGCAGTCATCTCCAGTACATCGTGAGGCAGAGTCGCAGACACGACAACGACCTGCGCCGTAGGCGGGAGGTATCTGTAGACATCATATATCTGGTCTTTAAATCCCTGGTCGAGCAACTCGTCGGCCTCGTCAAGAACGAGCATCTTAATATGCCGAGTGCGCAGCGCGCGTCGTCTTATCATGTCGGCCACGCGGCCTGGTGTGCCGGAAACGACGTGCTGGCCGTACTCGAGCTTGCGTATATCCTCGCCAACAGAAGTGCCGCCGATACAAGCGTGACATTGTACGTTCATATAGTTACCGAGCGCGAGCACGACGTTCTGGATCTGGACTGCGAGTTCGCGGGTCGGCGAAAGGATCAAGGCTTGCGTTTCTCGAACTTTTGTGTCGATGGTCTGGTACAGATTAGTCGAGTTGAAAGACCCGCTCTATGGGACTGCACACACCTGGAGTATTGAAATGGAGAACGTAGCGGTCTTACCGGTACCGGACTGTGCTTGGGCAATGGTATCTGATGGCGTTAGAGATGTCAGTGAGCGCGACGGGGAGAGAATGCGCACCTTTTCCTTTCAAGATCTGAACAATAGCACGACTCTGGACTGCACTTGGTGTTTCGAAGCCATATGCGTATATTCCTCGTAACAAGTCCTCTGGTACAGAGTTAATTAAGGTAAGGAGTGCAGAGTAGCATGACAAGTCGCCAACCCACCTTTGAGGCCCATAGCCTCAACTTTTCAACGTAGTTGCGTGAGTTACCGTAACATCCTAATATGCATGGTTCTGAGCACTTACATGTAGGGACACTGGTGACGTTTACAGTGAGCTATATGAACCAGCGCGGCTGGAATGAGGGGGGACTTACACATCGACATTGCTTGATCCGGCAAACTCGAGCTGCGCTGTAGTGAACCAGTTAGTGCGCCAATCTCGCGGTAACGAATATGGAGACCAGAGAGACACATACAGTCTAACTCGCGGTCAAAACTCATGACTGGTGTTGATTGCAGGCGAAAGCGTACTGCTGTCGTAGGTGCTCATGCCTGTAGCCCGCGCTCTGCGCCTGCGTCGGCTCTGCTACTTTTCCAACGTCCGCCTCCACAACACCCTCAGTCCCGTAACATCTGTAAGCGTTGGAATTTAGCTGATGCAAACAGTACACTGACGTCACTACCTCAAATCTCTCACACTTCCGCATTCCGTGTTCTCCTCTACCTCACTCTCGTCGCCATCACTCTCGATCTCAACTTCATCGCTATCACCAAGCACGTCCTCGTCCAGCGCCCCTCTTGCGCCCACCGCGGCAGTATCGTTGCTGCCCCCATCGCCATCATCGCCGTCCCGCTCGATCGACAGATGCCCTCGTGATATCTCAGCGCATCCAGCACATCATTTCCGGCAGCGGTGAGCTCTCGGAGAAAGTCTGCTCTGCACACAGAAGCTATGAACTTAAGCAGCTTATCTGCCGATTTTTTCGTACATGCATTGACTTACGAAATGCCGCTTGATTGGATTGCTTGTCACGACGTCGGCTGCACTTGATTATGTCGCGAACCAGGTCACACAGCTCCATCGCTGATCTGTCCGTCATTCGATCGACCTCTGCCGAGCACATGCGCTCCGTATGGCTCTTAAATGCGTTGATTGTCCATCGCACAAATCGCGGCATCTCCGCACGCAGAATTGTCAGTTCCTTTACGCATCCCTTGTTCCTGGCAGTAATCGTCATGGTCGCGCGGAGATTCTTGTCCCGCGACCATTCCTTGCGAGCACCATCCAATACCTCGTAACCTTCAAGGCATGTTAATACAAAATGGTCATAGGCATCCGCGATGTTGTCAGCGAAGCTGGGCTTACTATGGTCATTTCGGAAGATCATCTTTTCAAGATCGTACTTTGTCTATGCATGGTATGTTAGCTCCTGTGACATTGATCAGAGGTCATGCTACTCACATTGTTCTTGAAAATATCTAGCTCGATCGTTGTATTGAACAATTACTGACCACAGCTTTTGACCTCGCTTGACAATCACGCTCAAGTGCTGTTGGCTCTTGCGCTCTCCTGACGGGCTCCATTGCGTCATGCTCAAGCAGGCACACGATGACCTGATCCCGGATCTGCTTGCGCAACTGGTATGTGTTAGTTCATTGCCTATACGCTAATTTTTGGCAGATACTCACATTTGTGACTTCCATAAGTACATCTGCTTCCTCATACCGCTGGTAGTCGCCCCCGTTGACTGCCCATAGGGCTGGTGGTACGCGCGCTCGTTCGATCATGCTTGCTCTTGGTCCGTTGTTGTTGTGGTGTTCCCACTGATGCATGATATCAGCAATTGTGCTACCTTGATTATGATTTCCATGCACTTCCTTCGATCTCATCCAGCTTCTTCAGCATCCGGAACAACTTGATATGCGAATAGAGCGACTGCCGGTGCTGCTGTATCACTGCTGCCTGATCAAGGATCTGCATATGAAGGAAATCGGTGGACCTGATCGATTGCCGAAACTCTCTAACATGCTTGGCATGCAGTGCTAATGTCTGATTTTTTCTGCAAGTGATGAGCCTAGTTGCTGCCACTTCTTGAGAATCTCCAGCAGTGACTGTGTTTGCAGCATCAGTGACTGTGTTTGCAGCATCTGCCAACGGTGGCATTTGTTGGCTTTTCGTACTGCGGCCACCAGGAAGCTCTTTGAGGACCAGTCTTCGTCCACACCTTCACCGTCACTTCTGCCAAGGCCAGCAACACTTGTGTGGAACTTGACTCGGCATTGGATCTCGTGTGCATATATGTGAAATGACCGAACTGTTTTGCTGATGCTAATATTCTTGCTGTCTGCCTATTCCGGATAGGTAGTTAGCACTCCGGTCTGATTTAGGTTAATAAATCAGCATACTTGGATTGCATTGGGATATCTGCATGCAATATCATACGTTAGACCCCACTTTTTAATCTCCATTGAGGACTCTACAACATAGTCTAATACCCCAAACAGCTCTCTCTTTGGCTCACCACTGGACATGAGATCCCTGTGCGCTGAGGAAATGCCGTGACGGCAGACAACGTTGACCGCGCCATGCCCTGCCATTTTCGGACCCTTGACCGCAATGGCTTTTTGTCCGGGGCGCGCGCGCAGCTGCAAGTTTGTTGCCGCAAGCTGCATTTTGTTGTGTATCACTGTATGTTTGCGCTGGCACATTTCGGAAGTATGGCACAGTTGGCTCGCATCTGCTGATGCTCAGCTGCGCTGAAACTCTGTCTTCATGGTACAATCGGAAGTTTCCATCAATACAAATAACTGCAGGATTCTCTCTTTTCTCTATATCCGTAGTTGCAACGCATACTGGGCAGGAAATGACTTGGTGTAGAGGTGTTAAACTGGTTAGGGTCACTAGTGTCTACAATAGAACTAGTTTGAAGCACATTTATTACTATATAATCAGGAGGGAAATCTGAAATGGGTATCTTACTCAGTAATGCCTCAGACAGCTGAACCACTTGCAAGTAGACCTCAGAAATGTCGTACAGTGCACGCGCAATGGATCGCCGGAATTCAGGAAGTTTCCACCTGTACTTACACTCCAATGCCCTGTGCATCTGCTCAGCGGATGAAGCAAGTGACGGTATGGAGCCGTCGATGAGTTACCAGTCTGCTGTCTGAAGAAGCCCGATCTCAAATGCCATCTTGATGGTCTGGTATATTTGAAAATACCGCCGTCTCAATCAGTGTTGCCGACTCCATAATCCGCACCTGCTTCACCTGTGTAAAGCAAACAAGTAAACAGTCGAAGGTAGAAGGCTCTCGTCAAATGCAGTAAAAATCTTGCTGCTATTGCACTTCTCATTCCAGGGAGCATATGCCGTCACAAGAGAAGGCAACACCCAACTGAAGGTGTTAGCTTCTGACTCTCGGTTCCTCTGATTCGTTCAACCTCTCCTCTGCTGAGTAACAAGCTCTGGGGGAGGTGTATCCTCGTTATAAGCGTCCGGTATTGATATCGGGCTGCCAATATCGTCGTCCTGTCCCGGGTAGTAGGTATTTGGAACGTCGACATCATCGCTGTAGCGCTGCAGGGAACTCAGGGGTGCGGCTTCACAGAACTTTAATATTGCAAAATAAAGCTTTACTTAACTAGATGAAATATGCCATTTTTTCCCCGATGACTTGCGCACCACGAGTAGAATGACCAAATTAACGCTGCAGCGCTTTATCAATACTAACAGTTTGGACCGTGTACTATGGTCCAACTTGTAGGTGACCAGAGCATATAGTGACAGTTGGTGGTGAAAGCTCTGCACAATGCGTAAGCATGCGACAACGCGTCCTGGACCCGGCTTTTATACCCCCTGACCCAGGGGTCATGCTCTCTATAGCTCTCATACTCCGCCCACAGACTTTTTCAGTCTCCTTGCCTAGGCTCTCACCTGCATTGTATTCCGCCTCTGCCCACAGTCAACCTACAATGTCGTAGCCCATCTATCATGCTGATGTTCTTGATGGTGTCAAGTCTCCACAGAGGAGCCTACAGGCTTACACACTTTGGAACTTCTATGTCCGCCATCGCCTGGAGCAGCAGGGCACCTCCATTCGTGGTGAGAAGAGGACTCTCTAGGCAATTAATTGCAAGCATCCAAGAACCTACTCATGCCACCGTAAAATAATACACGCTACTGCAGACGATAGTTCCAAGCCGTACGGCGATGCTGGCGGACGTGGTGTGGATGTAGTACGCAGTGTGTAACTGTGGTCTCATAAAATTTCTAGTCTCGTAGATGGCAACACGGCCGCGAGTAAGGGCTGGGCGATGGCGACATGCAGATCGAGACGCTTGCTGGCCTCTACTAGTGCGTTGTGCGCTCCTGGCAGTACCTCTATGCACTCACACTGCGCGGACTCGATCTTCAGCATTGCAGGTGTTGTAGAGAGGTGTAACACGAGGACTGAGAGTGTCGCGCACTTCCCGGAGGCGTGGTTGCCGGGAGTCTGGCGACGGCAGGCATGAGCCTCGACAGCGCTCGCATGTGCCTCTAAATCGGAATGAAGAAAACAAGGTTCAAGATCGAATATAAGGGAGACCCTTTTTGAATGCTGCTTGAGAGCGATCTTGTCAAGGATGGTCGTGCAAGCGAAATCTGATCTGAAGCGCGTCAGACTTCTTGCTGGAGTCCAAGTAACTACTCCAACCCACGGTACACGCAGTATAGCGCAGTCAGGCAGCCCGGGCACTTCGTCGTCGATGATGTGCTTGCCTTACCTGGGTCGGAGCCTGCAAGTACAGTACTGACAAGATGTGAAATGAAACGCGCGACGACCAAATATGCTTGACATCGTTTGTGATGTTATGATGTATACCTTAATCTTCACGCAAGCTACCCTTCAATACATCTGTTAAAACAGATAATGATTCAGCACAATAACTAGTATAAAACATCAGATAGAGGATAGTTTGGATCTGCAGTTGTGCAAGTAGAATCTGTGTCATTATACACAGCAAAAGAATATAAATAAGTCGTGATATTTGTAGCATCGCTCTTGATGTAGACACGAATATGGCTTGCAGTGTCACTATCATTATAGCCTAGGGATGTAAACGAGTCATACACTGTCACGGTCGAATCATTATACGTAGAGTAGCGAGCATCAGCCTGCGAGAGATTGTAAGACCAGACAATGGTACCACCGTCTTCGTCAAAATCAGTGTCGGTATTGAATAAACCACCCATGCCCATATATGCCTGAAGGGACTCATTGAGATACTGTCAAGTTAGTTCATGCGCTAGATGCAAATAGAACCAAACACTCACCGGATTTTCAACAGTGGAGGTCACGACGAGCTTAAATGAGAACTTTATCTGGTATGTCGTATTGAAGCTCACAGTATTAATGTCATGGTAGACATGCGGCGGAGATTCAACAAGGGATGTTGTCTGGCTAAGATAGAATCCACCATGCGATTTCGTGTCATCATCCCAGTCAACCGTGGTCCAGGATAGCTCATTGTCGTCAACGTCGTATGAATAGCTGTCATACCAGTCACTGAAACTTTCAAAGTTTGGCTCAAGAATGATATTGCTGTCGGGAATGCAAAAGTCTGCCATATAGTCGTCGTCATCTTCCGCAGGCTCGGTAACTTCGGTCCTGATGTAAATTTCCTGACTGCCATTCTCGAAGGTGATCGGAAGCACGGTAGAAGTGACAGTGACTACCGAGGTCGTAGAAGGCGTGTCAGTGTCTAAGAAGGTCGTAGAAGGCGTGTCAGTGGCTAAGGAGGTCGTAGAAGGCATTACAGTGATCCCGGAGGTCGTAGAAGGCGTGTCAGTGGCTAAGGAGGTCGTAGAAGTCATTACAGTGATCCCGGAGGTCATAGAAGACGTGACAGTGACTGCGAAGGTCGTAGAATGGCCTGGTTGGTTCGATCTCGTGCCAACCCCAACACCGACGCCGACAGCAATTGCAATGATAGCGATTGCTCCGAGCACACAGTAAAACACGATGAGGTTCATACCACAGATACGGCGACTCGTCCTCTTCTCCGGCACAGCGGTCTTATTCCCGAGCATGATTGGCGCCGTCTCCTTGTCAATATCAACGACCATGGGTGCCTCGGACAAGTGAACCACCTCCGGTGCGGTCGAAGCATTGGCCACCATTGGCGCCTCGGACCAGTGCACCACCTCCGGCGCGGTCGAGGCGATGTTAACCTCCACTGGCATCTCGTGCTGGGGGGTGGCGGGCATTGCTGCAAGTGCGAGAGAAGTATGGAGCAGACGACTCGAGCGACTGTAGTGTAGAGCCGCTTCGGGTCGCCGCAAATGCGTACGCCCTTAGCGCAGCGCGCCGCAAGCACGTACGCCCTTGGCGCAGCGTGCCGTACGTCTTCTTGCAAAAACTAACGGCATGGACCCCCGGGGCAGGCTCCGCCAGCTTAATTCCCAATCCATGCAGCACAGTTCAACGGTCCGTATGGTCTGCCATCACACTGGGTGCGCTGTCCATGCGCAGGGCCATGCTGAATGGATTACCCACAAAGGCGCTCATGATTCGCGCAGTTCCAACTTGATGCCCCATGCACTCGAACGAGGAAATCATGGGAATCTTCGCGCAATCAGAGGTGATGTTGTCATGTTGGCGCAACCACGCAGCTAGATAGTCGTTTGTCGTGGCGCCGAGAGCGCGCGACCCGCGAAAACCTAATTTGTCAGACAGTTAGAACAAGCCTCAGTCATACTAGTCCTAATAACCGACACTAATGTTCTACAAGTAACTCACAACACACCTTCTCCTGCATCTCGCAGAAACGCGACTTTGAGGATAAGCTCCCGACGCCGTCTCTAATAATATATGCACCTCAATTTCAGCTCACCGGAAAAAGTATGGCGCAAAGTGCTGGTCCACAACGCCGCGCAGCTTGCGCAGCGACTCGAGAAAGTCGGGCGGGTACCCGAGTCCGTTGCCGTGAGGAGCAACCGATCCAGCACGCACATCATGAACACGCATGCGGTTGACGACCGCGGCGGCCGCGTCGCGGTGTCGTTGAGCATCTCCGCCATGTCCCACGCTGGCTCGTCCATGCTGCTGGTATCCGGACCGTCAAAGTTGTAATCCTCGTCCAGCGCAACCTCCACGTCGTCGTCAGACGTGTCGCGGAGCCGACGCCGCGCAGCAAGCACTCTTGCTCGGCCTGCGCGAGACTCCGCGCTTCCGTACAGGCCCGCAGAATGCACGCGATCACGGCAGAGGTGTCGTGGAGCTGCTGCTGTCGCAGCTCCTGCTCCTGCTGACGTGTTATACGTGTTGGCGGTGGATGAGTTGTGCGTAGTTGCAGCTGTGTCTAGTGGTGGACGAGGTAGCGGAGGTGGTGGCCCGGCGGGAGGTGGCTAGTAGCGACGGTAGTAGTCCTTGGTCCACCTGCACTGACTGCTCCGATTCCATAACTTCAGACGGCGCCATCAGCAGCAGCAGCGGCGGAGACGGCACCGGTGGCGGCGGAAGCCTCAGCATCTCAGGCTCCGACTTAGATGTGAGTATCTGACGATGGCCCTTCAAAAACTCCGACATAGGACACGCCGCGCGACACGGCGTCCGCAAGCAGCTGCGCCGACGTATCCGCAAACACCGTCATGGCGCAGTGAACGTTGAGGTGAAACACCGCGCGACCGCACCGGGGACCGCACCGGGAACCTCTGGCCACACGCACTTGAGCTGCGCGCTGACGAGCGCAAAGAGCTCTTTGCAGAGGCGGTCCTTGAAGATCCGCGTGCGGTGGGCCAAGGTGGGGTGCACGATGTGCTGCGGCAGCAGCGACAGGGGATCTGCGAGCAGGTCGGGCAAAAAACACGACGACGGAGCTCTCGACGGTGCCGCGCGCGCGCAGGACGTGCACGGGCGTGCGCTGGCGCGAAGTCGGCGACAAGCACGACCTTGCGGCCACTCATCTGCACATCGAATCAGGGCGTGTAGTCGGCAAACATGGTCGCGGTCATGTAGAGCTTCTTGCTGCACATGTAGCAGCAGGGCATGCGCGGTAGGTTCGTGGTCTTGAAGCAGCGCGGGTGCGGCACGCAGCAGACCCAGGGCTGGAGCTTATGGGTGCCGGCGGCGTCGACGCACGTCGCGACGGCGAGCGTCTGCTTGCGCACGGCGCTGACGCGCGCGAGAGGTCGCCCTGCGTGTAAAGCATTCACGTCTCGTCCATGAGGTAGATGTCGTCGGCAGCGTAATGCTCGAGCAGGCGCGCGATGTCGGCGGTCCGGTGATGCACTTGCGCTCGAGCATGTGCGATATTGTGTCGTCTCTTGAAATGCGCCATTTAGCCGGCCGAGAACTTGAACGAGAGCTCGCCGGCGTTGTGCGCGGTACACAACACATCACGACTGTCTTTTCTCCCAAAGGATCGTGAAGTGCGTTGCGGGAAATTTTCGGCCGCAGCGACCTCACGCGACATCAACAACGATCTACATCAGTGAAGCAACACTCTTTAACACATTCGCCATTCTCATCGCGCTCCCCAGCGCACGAGAGATACACACAGTCGGCGCGATGTTGTACGAACTTATTGGCATTGCACGCGTGAGCAACATGAAGGAAGTCCGTGAGTATGTTTGCCCGCGCACTCCTTCTTCTTTAGAAGACCGGTGACGCTTACTCAAACAGTCTCGTCCGCACAATGGGCTCGATGGTGGTCAAATCTGGCGGCGTCGTGCGCAGCACGAACTGGCTCGGTCGCCAGTTCCTGCCGCACGTGGTCGGCAAGCACCAGCAGCTCCACTTCGCAGGCAACCACTTCTCGATGATTTTTGTCTCCAGTGCAAAAGTGCAGAATGATATCTATGAATTGCTATCGGTTGACCCGCGGATGATTCGAATTACTGTCGTCAAGACCGGAGAAAAGTGAGTTTGAGAAGGGGCTATTTAGGCCTGGAGAAACGAGAACTAACTAGTCATTGTAGTCTGAAGCAGCTGGCACGGCCATGGCGGCAACCACCGCCGGTTTAGAGGAATGAGGGACAGGAAACAGGCATATTGTACATATACACACATCACAAATTGATACATTTAGCGCTTGCAATGCATGCTCGTGGGTATGAATCCGATTTCTATTATCTTACTCATAACAATCTAGCTGTATTCGCGTAGCACCACCGGGACCGATGACGCAGGAAGTGTGCCAACTTCGGTTACGATTTTCTTGATGTACTCAGAGGGCGTAAGGTCGTACATGATGTTGAGGAGCTTGAGATTCGGCTGCGTCCGCCAGTCTTTCAATGGCCCCGGTTTTGGATGCGCAGAGACAGTGTTGGCGGCTGCGTCGTCAGCGGTGTCAGCGGCAGTGAGCGACACAAGCGCGTCCGGGTTGCCGAGCTCGTTAACGGTGACCGCGTCGAGCTGCACGCGGTTTGAGAACTTGATTGACTCGCAGCAGACAATCACAGGAATGTTTTTCCGCGTCGCGCACATTGCCACTAGTGCGGTACCGACGCGGGAGTACAGTTGCCCGTTCGAAAGTACGGCGTGCGCGCCAAGAAACACGGCGGATACAGTGTCGAGAACATAGGACAGTCCTGAGAGCAGCACGTACTCGCAGGGGATTCCGGCGTCAGCAAGCCGCCGGAGAGTATGCTTACCCTCAAACAGCGGCCGCGAATCGACAACGACCACTGAGAACGGAGTGCCGTGAGCGGCGGTATCGAGGAGAATCTGCTCGACGACGGCCGAGCATGCGAACGTGAGCACCGTCGACCCTGGCGTGATGAGCGGTGTTGCAGCATGCACGATGACACGGTCCGCGACAACGAACTTGTCTCTGATAAATGTCTCGATCTGTTGGACCAGATCGTCACGCGCGCGCTCATCCGAGGTCTCAAGGGAGACAATCGAAATCTGCTGCTTCAGCCATCGAATGGCGTTGCCCATGGTCACCGACAATGGCCGTGCCGTCTTTAGAAAGTCAATCTGTCGCGACAGGTGGATTGTCAGGTTGCGCGACAATACAGTTCCTGCTGGTGTGCGGTAGTCTCTCACGACGGCCTGAAACGCTCGCAGCGTAGCGATACCCCGCGCAGAAGATCCCAGGATCGTATGCGACGCAAACTGTAGCGCCAGCGAGAGCACCGCCGGGTGAATATCTCGCGATGCATCTGCTCCTAGTGGTCGCTGCGCGGCCTCAAGGTGGCGGAACAAACCAACACGCTTGTCGGCAAGATCAAACGCACTGCTCCGGTCAGCAGTCGACGGACGATTGCCGTCTCCACCGTCGCTTGTCGTAGCAGCGCCGCCAGCAGCGTTTGAGTTTCCTCCAGCAACAATAGGGACTTTTTTTCCGTGGCCTTTTGCAGGCGTTGACATGCCCTGCGCATTTGAGGCTTGCCCTCCAACGTTCGCGCCAGCAGCGGCCGATTGTGGTGACGGATCGGGGCGTGTGGACGATTTGCCTAATGCGGTGACCTTGGCCGCGCGGCGCGCGGCCTTCTCGGCCTTTTTCTGGGCCTTCAGCGCCTGGGGGTCGAGGTCGGGCATCGTAGGTGTATGTGAGTAATGGCGGTGTGGTTGTGAATTTCTTCTGACAGTTGGGAAGCGCTTTGTCCAAATGGCGGTTAGTTTCGCGAGAAGCTTTGCAATGAGCCCTCCTCGTGCTCAGCTGACCACTCAACTCAAAGAAGACTTATACTATTGCTTGCAAAATCTATCATTGCCTAATACCTTTCTGTCAATCCTGCTCGCGCGATCATGCGTGATCTGTGAACGCTGCGTGGAGCTGCTGGATGATTGTTCGTGATATTGTGCCAGTTACCCGGATGAAAGCGGCCAATCATCGTCCCGGAAATTCGTGCGTCCGCAAAAAGCACCAATTTCGAGGTTGCTCAACACCCATCACCACCGTGCCAACCGCTCCTTACGCACAGCAATGGCCCCGTCGATCCTCGCTTACTGCGCGCTTGGTAGGTTTTGTGTGGAGTATAACCATGCTTTCCGATTGCTGGCGCTGACACGCGGGTCACTGTGCAGGCGCCTTCACCCGGTTCATGCACCTCGGTCTCACTGGCCGCACCATCGCGAGTGAGGGCATTCCGTCGTACCTTGCCGGCACCGCGGTCATGTCTGGCATTTTTGGTCTAGGCGGATATGCGCTTAACAAGGCCGCGACCGAGAAGCTTCGGTTGTCGCAGCGAGAAGTCGAATAAATAGAGCGAGCAAGAAGACGACACCGATAGCACACAACTCCCTCGTCGACGGATCACCACCACCAACACTGCATACCTGCGCTGTACAACTACAGACGATCCGCATGGCCACATAGTATATACTCACGTTATCCATCCAATCCTCTCCATGCTCTTAAATACAGTCGTGCCTGAACGGTGTTTGTCTTCCATTCTCCACATGCACATCGCGCCCGTAATACAATTCCATGATGTTCATTATACTACACATACCAGTACATCGCCTCGCACTGTGTCATTGCATATTATTGCGTGCATTCCAATTCGCACCGCGCGTTCAACCCTCAGCTCCAATCGTCTATGACTGCTGCAGCTTATCAAAATTAATCTTTTCCAAAATCTTGCCCGCACCAAGTGCAAGCAGCTGCTCCGCAAGCTTCTCGCCAAATGCCTCTGCTTCGGCCTCCGTGCTGACCTTCTCGACAAGCGTACTCTCAATTGCGTCGACGCCGTCAACGCTGGTCACCAGCGAATGCATCTTCAACTCGCCAAGCTCGGTCTCGGTGGTCTCGACTCCGAGCGGAACGGAGCAGCCTCCCTCAAGTCGCCGCAACAGACTGCGCTCAGCAGTGCATGCAAACGTCGTGCGCATATCCTTAATTCCTGCAAGCAAGCTCTGCACGAGCACGTCGCCGCGTCTCACCTCAACACCAAGCGCACCCTGGCCGACGGCGTAGAGCGACTCGGGGGCGTCGAGGTATTGAGTAATGTGTGCGTCGAGGTTGAGACGCAGCAGACCAGCAGCCGCAAGAATGATGCAAGTGTAGCCTAGTGTCTTGTCTTCGAGCTTCGCCAACCGTGTGTTGCTGCAGGGGTTAGCAACCTGCTCTTCACCACCATTCATGCCAAAACGTACATATTTCCTCGCACGATCTTGAATTCCAAGCCAGGATAGTGTCTACGCAGCTGAGCCGATCGCCGAATGGAGGAGGTGCCGACGACACTGCCCGCGGGCAGTTCTGCCAGAGTCTTGTACGGGAAGTCTGAACGCACACACAGCACATCGCGGGGGTCTGTTGGCTCAATCAGCGCCGTCCATTCTCCACGACACACGATCTTCGGGAAAGAACACTTACCGGCCCGGTCGAGAATTGCAGCAAGCTCAAATTGCTCGGGCAGGGACGTGGGGACGTCTGTCTATGTCAGTACCACGCAACACCGGGTTGGATTCATCAACAATGCTCACGCACCCTTCAGCGAATGCACAATCATATGGATGCCGCCATTTTCGCCAGTGAGGAGCTCTTCGAGTTCAGTCGTCCATACTGACTTACCGCCGAATGCGTAGAGTGCCTTGCTCTGGACCTGGTCGCCGAGTGTGTTCTTGGTCACTATCTCGAACTCGTAGTCCGGGTGTGCGGCCTTCAGACGCTCTACCACAATCTCGGTCTGCGCAACCGCAAGGCTTGAGCTGCGGGAGCCGAGGCGGATGGTCGTCTTCGACATGCTTAGTAGCTCTGGCGGGAATTCGCGGGGCAATTGGGAGGACTGGCTGTGGAGCGGGAACGGCGAGGCGGAGCACTCGAAGAGTCGAGATTCGAGAATATATTAAGCTGGTCTGTGTCTGGCTCTCGCTAAGCCCGGGCTACGCGACTGCAGTGTCAGCAACTTATCCATTCCTTATCTATGATCCTCAGTTTATCTGTATTTGTATGTGCATTATATATGTGTGTATATTGTACAGGCACTGCTAGTGCGCGGAGACCTCCTCCTCTTCGTACCACCAGTACGGACGAAACATCTTCACCATGAGCCGTCGCTCGCGGACGGCCTTCTCGTCCACGAGCAACTTTCCCTTACCGTCACTCGGCACGACGTAATACTTCTCCTTTTTCTCCTCCTGCTCGGATACCCCGTCCAGCACCACGCGATCTAGTCGCACACGCGCCAAACCGACGTTGTGGAACCGCGACAGCACCGCACCGACACTATTTGACACTTCCCCGCGCGAGTTGAACGTCGGCATCGTTTCTGCCGCCAAGATCGGCGCCTTGCGATCTACACCAGCACAATTCCAACGCACACCGTCAGCGGCATTGTCGACCTCGAGCAGCTGTTGCTCCACATGCTCTTTCTCATCGTACAGCACAAACGGTACGATCCGCCGCCGCGTCACGCCTACGCGTTTCGCACGCGTAGTGAGCTCCTGACCGACGTAGCAGCCCTTGCCAAAATTAATGCCGCCCATCATGTCCACGCATGCTTCCATTGGTAACGTTTCGCCTGGGACAAGGTCCGCGACGCCTTCCGGCACGCCGAACGTATACCGCCGCGCATCATATGCTTCCAGATTGGTCGGCTCGAATGCAGACACCCGGCCGTCTTCGTACACTCCCAACGGCCACAAAGGGCTATCTGCATCCATTGAAAGCACAACGCGCGCGCCCATTCCTGGTGCGCGTGGATCGGTAGCCCCAATGAACGGTGGAGCTCGGCGGAGCATGGGGTCAAGATCCAGAGTCGTTGGCTGTGATGTGAGGTGTCGCTCGCGTGTATTCTCGACAGGGTCTTCCCATGCAAACCACACACGCCAGTCATTAACTGCACGAAGGTTGACCTTGTCTCGAAGTTTGCGAAATTTCAGGTATGTGAATAACTCCTTTGCGACTGCGCGGTCGTGCTCGACAAGGTAGGTTGCGCCGTCACGGTCAGCTTCGTCGGCGGCGGGCGCAAATGCCGTGTTCTGTTCAGCTACTGCCGCCATCTGCATCCACCGTTTGTTGTGCGCAGCAGGGTATATGAAGACGTCATACAGAATCCGTCCCTATGTGCGAGGATTAGTAATGGATGCTTGAATGTAGAAGCAACCAATACTTACCCGCACGTTGAGAAAGATAGAGTACACGCCTTCCCGCTCGCCAGGCAGTGGCATATTCGTCACCAGGCCGTTCAAAAATCGTGTCGCGTCTGGTCCGGAGACGGCGAGTAAACCACGTCGAGCAGACAGATCGACATATGCCCGTTCGAGGACGTTGGTGGTCGTGGCGGAGGCGGTTGCTGGTGCCGTGTGCATTGCACGGCAGGAGAGTGTCTGTGACCAGTGCACCAGTCGCGCCATGCGCGTGCAAAACGCGCCACCCACACCCAGGGTAGTCACGGACATCTCTGGTAGAAGTGCGGAGTCGTGGGAAACGCGACAGCGACGTTCCTTCGCTGAGCTCTGCGAGATGAGTCCGATGTCGAAGCGAAGTGGAAATTCGAAACCGGTTGCAGCGGCGTTCTGATGGTTCGAGAGTGGCGGTTCAGACCTGGTTCGGTCTGAGGCGCAACAGCTCCGGAAACGCAGAAACTACAGGCGAACCCCACACCGCACATCCCCACCGCCTCCTCCGCCCTTGCCGTTCCCACACTGGTGTCCGTTGTCAACTAGCCCATGTCCGTCGAGCAGCGCGCGCCCGTGGCGGACGTCGCGCGTGCCGTCCCAGATGTTGACGCCCTCGCACCCGCAGCAGTGGCCCCAACAGCTACAGTCGCACCCACAACCACCACCCCCTCGCCGGCGCTCTCGGCAACTGCACGGGACGACGCGGTCGAGCGCGACCAGCGCGATGGCCTGGCTGCTATTCGTGCGTTTCTTCAGGGCAAGACTGCGTACGACGTGCTGCCGGTGTCGTTTAGGCTGATCGTGCTTGATACCTCGCTGCTCGTGCGCAAGTCGCTCAACATCCTCCTGCAGAATGCGATCGTGTCGGCGCCGCTGTGGAACTCGCGCACCTCGCGGTTTGCGGGTCTGCTTACGTCGGCGGACTACATCAATGTTATCCAATACTACTACCAGAACCCGGACAAGATGGACGAAATCGACCGGCTGACGCTGGACGGCCTTCGCGATGTGGAAAAGGCCATCGGACTTCAGCCTATTGAGACCGTCTCGATCGAGCCCTTTCGTTCGCTCTACGACGCGTGTCTACGTATGGTCATGAGCAAGGGCCGTCGTATCCCGCTGCTCGACTACGATGAAGAGCATCAGCGCGAGATTGTTCTCTCTGTGCTGACACAGTACCGAATCCTCAAGTTTCTTGCTCAGAACTGCAAGGAGACTCGCATGCTCCGCAAGCCGTTGCGCGACCTACACATCGGAAACTACCAGAACATCGCAACCGCGACCATGGATACACCTGTTATCGACGTCATCCACCTCCTTGCCTCTAAGGGTATCTCCTCTATCCCCATTGTTGACGCCGACAACTTGCTGCTCAACGTCTACGAATCCGTCGACGTCCTCACTCTCGTCAAGGGCGGCATATACAACGATCTCAAGCTTACAGTTGGTGAGGCTCTCATGCGCCGCTCGAACGACTTCGAAGGCGTCTACACCTGCACAGACATGGACAGGCTCGACACCATGATTGATACTATCCGCCGCTCACACTACCACCGACTCATCGTCGTCGACGGCAAGGGCCGGCTAACAGGCATCGTTACGCTGGGTGACATTCTGCAGTATCTGCTGCTTGGCGATAGGCAGCCTGACGCCATCGCCCCAGTGGATCCCTCTTCCGATCTTATTTCCCCTTCTGCTACTACAACCACAACCGCTGGCGAAGGCGCCCCACAAGCCGCAGAACCACAACCGCCACCCTCGCCATCTGCCGAACCATCACAAGACACTCCACAGTAGGATTCTCCTATATATAGTATAATATAGCGTCTTCTTAGCTCCTTTTCTCGTAGTCCGCACAATAGTTAGCCGACTGCAGCTGGCTCATCCTTGGGCCCTAACCCGCAACGGCTGTTGTCACGTGGAAAAGGGCTAGGGCTAAGGCAGCACGGCCGAAAATTATTTGGTTTCGCGATCTTTTTCGTCCTCGTCCCGCGCGTCGCAACTCATCCTCCACCATCTTCTCCTCCCCTTGTCTGTCTCCAGCCACTTACGCTGAAACATGACGTCCTTCATGAAGTCGCTCTTGCCCGTGGCGCGTTATGCCATGCGCTCCGCGCTCTCCGCGGCCTCGCATGGTGAGTTTCCACCGCCTGCCCCCTCCCTGTTGCGTCCTCCTCAACCCACCGCACCGTCGTTTTCCGTTACCTCCGCTGTGAAGTGTTGCTAACGACTGCCTTTGCATCAGTCGAGTCATGCGCCATGCGTCAGACCGCTGCAGCGCGCGGCATGGCCACCTTCTCCCGCGACAAGCCCCACGTCAACGTCGGCACCATTGGTCACGTTGATCACGGCAAGACCACCCTCACCGCCGCCATTACTAAGGTCCTTGCCGACCGGGGTTTCGCTCAATTCAAGGACTACTCCTCTATCGACCGTGCGCCCGAGGAGCGCGCTCGTGGTATTACCATCTCCTCTGCGCACGTCGAGTACGAGACCGAGAACCGCCACTACTCCCACGTCGACTGCCCAGGTCACGCGGATTACATCAAGAATATGATTACCGGTGCAGCCCAGATGGATGGCGCTATTATTGTCGTCGCTGCCACCGACGGCCAGATGCCCCAGACCCGTGAGCACATCCTGCTCGCTCGCCAGGTCGGCGTCCAGCACCTTGTCGTTTTCGTGAACAAGGTTGATACCATCGACGACCCTGAGATGCTTGAACTCGTCGAGATGGAAATGCGTGATCTCCTCAGCACTTACGGCTATGATGGCGACAACGTCCCTGTCATCATGGGTTCCGCTCTTTGTGCTCTTGAGGGCAAGCGTCCCGAGATTGGCGAGCAGGCTATCCTCAAGCTCATGCAGGCCGTCGACGAGAGCATCCCTACCCCTCAGCGTGATCTCGAAATGCCCTTCCTGCTCCCTATCGAAGATACTTTCACCATTTCTGGCCGTGGTACCGTCGTTACCGGTCGTGTTGAACGTGGCACACTGATCAAAGGTGCTGAAGTTGAGCTCGTTGGTTTCCATGATCAGCCCATCAAGACCACCGCCACCGGCATTGAGATGTTCCGCAAGGAGCTCGACCAGGCCATGGCTGGTGACAACTGCGGTATTCTCCTCCGTGGTATTCGTCGTGACCAGGTCCAGCGCGGTATGGTCGTTGCCAAACCCGGGACCATGAAGTCGTCGCTACGTTTCCTGGCTTCATTCTACATTCTCACCCCCGAGGAGGGCGGACGCAAATATGGCTTTGGTGCTCACTACCGTCCCCAGATGTTTATCCGCACTGCATCCGTTACTGTATTGATCCACTTGCCCAAGGGCCAGGAACTCGGTGAAGATGGTCAGCCCCGGCTCGTCATGCCCGGTGAGAACGCTGAGCTTGTTGTCGAGATGACCAAGCCTATTGCAATCGAGACTGGTCTGCGTTTTAACATCCGTGAAGGCAACAAGACCGTCGGTACCGGCATGGTCACCCAGATCCTAAACTAAGATGCTAAATGTCATTGGTATTGCCCGTCTAATCCTACGCTTTTATGGTAACACCAGCTTCGCGCTGCGACCCCCGGAATTATTTATAACCCTTTTGTCTGTATATATGTACATCTAGTTTCGTGCTTGACTACATCGAATCAATATTTAGCAATAAAAAATATCGCACAAACTTCAAACCTGTTAGACCGCTATAGTTGCTCACCTCCATCCCTTTCATCGCATCTTCGCGAGTTACCCAGCCTCACCTATTCACGTGACTTCCACTTTTGGCAAGTTGCAAACCTTGCGGGAGACTTGCGAGAAGCGACATCGCGACCGAAGACGAGAAGCAGATCCAAGTCATGGCAAGCAACAGGCACCCGCTTTTCCAGCAAACACCATGGACCAACCATGGCGTGGTTGCGGGGGTCACGAACTCGCACAGCGGTCTCGGAGGCGACAGTCATGTCCCTCATTCAACCGAGAACCAGCTTATCCTACCAATTGCGAAAACGCGGATACGCGGTCATGCGATGCGGCAACCACGTGAGATTACGTGTTTTTCACTTGACAATAAGCGGGACATACATTTGGACGAGTCGTCGCTAAGTTATTTCTATCTCCGGGCGGAGGACTTGACCGCCGCGGGCGGTCCTGGCGGCGGCGGCGTGAGTCTATCAACGGGTTTTGAACAGTTTCAGAAGCGCGATGATAATATCGATGAACATCTCGACGGTCTATTGCTGGCGCTGGTTGACACTGAGCGCAAGGATCCGAAACGCAGGAAAACGACGGGGGATATTGTCACTTGGCGTGGCATGCTTACGAAGCTGCTGTGTTTGCCGTATAGCAAGAACGACGGGTTCGAGATGAACGCTATGGCTTTTGATGTGAGTCTTACTTTTAGACTGACAAGGAGAACATATTGCTAATGGTGCGATGATACAATAGGGCCAGCTATTTATTGAGGAGAATCTTCCGTACAAAGTCGCGACACAACGGAAGCAAGATCAGCGAGGGCAAATGATGACATATTGGGGTACGCAAACATTCTTTTCATATTATGTAAAAGTAGCTCACACGAAGTCTAACAGGTTACAAATTCGAGCAAATCGCAACGATTCCACACCAATGGAGCGAATGCACGCGCGAAGAGATCGAGACGCGCACATCGAGGCCAGTCAACAACAACGCGCAGTACTGCTCAGTTGTGAAAACCGGTCTTGGAGATGTACGTCTTATTATCGCCGGCGAGGTCGACTGCGTCTACGATTACAAACCACAAAAGTTTACGATGGAAGGCGAGGTCGTCGGTGAGGATGATGATCCATTTGATAATCCACTCGACCACTACGTCGAGCTTAAAACTAACAAGGTGATACAATCTGACCGGGACGCGATGGCGTTTGAAAACAAGTTATTCAAAGTCTGGGCACAGTCATTCTTACTCGGTGTTCCCAGAGTCATCGTCGGTTTCCGCACTGAGCAAGGGTATCTGCAAACATTTGAGACGTTTCAAACTCACAAGATCCCCAGTACAGTCAAGAAATCAAAGTTTGCAAACTCGTACACGACATGGGACGGCGTCGACGCGCTTGCGTTTTTGGCGGCGTGCCTGCAGTGGCTCAAGACGAACATACTCGCGCCCGCGCAGGCTGCCCAGAAAGCTGCCGGTAATGAGGAGGAAGATATTACTAAAGCAGTAGTTTGGCGGATACGATACCTGCCGCGATCGGATTATTTGATACTATCGCGGACTGAGCTGCCGTCGTTTTTGCATCCTGATTTTGTGGAGTGGAGACGTGAACGACGGACGCAGAGATGAAAATTGTCTAGTTGTTTTAAATAATGTGTGTACCGTACAGTAGTTGCAGTGTGGCCTAGTGGATTTCGTAGGTCGTGAGGGTGGGCAATGTTGCAGATAGCTTCACGCGTTGTGGATGTCGTCCGCGGAACCTATGCGACTTGCCCTCACGCATTTCCCACAACCTCTTTGCGAGACTCTCGAATTACAAACACCTACGCGACTTGACAGCTTGAATGCCCAAATTGAGCCACTCGTCGCGTCATGTCTAACATGCGCCCATCGCAATCAAGGTCCAAATCAAAACAAGAGCCGGCCGAATCCAAATGTACCGGACATGCTCAAAATCAGTACAATTGAGTCATTGACGCTATCTTGTTTGTCTTCTGCTCACTCCGCTATCAATTCATGTGCTGCTTTTGTGTGTTGCTTCGGATATTGGTCAGCTGCTTGGTGTAACTACTGTTATACCACTCAAATGATGTTTGGCTCGCTGATGAAACGGCAGCGAAATGCCGCAGTACGAGTTGAGGTGCGCTTGCTTCAGATATGGAGAGTACATTGCTAGGACAGAAACTGATAGTCACACTGCAGCCTGAAATCTCTGAAACGGCGTCTACAGACTACGCCAGTACACAAGGTCGCAAGGAGAAGAAGACTACTCTGTTTGGCCGAAGGACTCCTGGCCACCGCTCTAGTAGCAAGTTTTTGCACGCGAGTTCACCATTATCCAGCGAAAATTTGCCGATAACCGCAACCACTAAGGCCATACAAGAAGTACCATTATTCGATACTACCTGCTCCGGCAAGAAGCGACGCGACTTTGCCGCAACTATTCGTGCATCATGTGCGCGCATCACGGCGCACAAGTTCAAGTTCAGCGATAAACGGACAAAGATACCGAGTAAGAACGGTAGCAGCAAGGCGCCGTTGAGTAATTTGTTCGCGACGGCAGATCCAGTGGACAAGACTGTGGTGATGCGCATCCCCGACATGCGATTCGGTCTGTCGGAAGCACCGGATACGGAGACGTATGTCCGAATTCCAACGAAGTATACCGGGGATGTACTTGAAATTAATGAAATACCCGGCGAAGATGAGTGGGATGCTTTTGTAAATTCTGTTACGAATGCGTCAATCGGTGATATTTCTATCCCTAATACTCCTGTGGCTGATGCACGAGCTGTGACTATTACTGCCGCAGCAGTCTCTGTTAATAATGCTGCTACTAAAATTCTTGTTGCTGATACCATAGATTTGGATACTTCAGCTATGGATACTTCTGCCGCATTGGACGTTTCAAGTGTCGACTCTTCTGTTGCTGAAACTTCTGACGTCGATATTGAAGTCGTTGATACTTCTGGTGTTGATACTTCCAATATCGATACTTCCGGTGCGGATTCTTCCGCTGGAAACGGTGCAGTCGTTGATATTTCCATTTTGGACGCTCGCGTTGACACTGGCTCCATTGATAGTTTTAATGGTCTCTCTCCGGCTCTTAACATTTCTGCTAATGATTCGACAGCGCCTGTGTCTGCTTCTGACGTGAAGATTTCTGCTATCGAAGTTGGTGTTGTCAACGCCTCTGTACCTGATGCTCCTGCATCATTTTCCGTTGTGGAAATTCCTATCATTGACATGTCCGTTAATGAAACAGCTACACCTCGTAACGTGTCTAGCATGTATACACTACCGTCGGCACCATTACGCAGCCCTGACAAGTTCTCCGACAACCGTCGCCCTCTATCTTTGATCACCGATGTAGAATTACGTCGCGAAATATCTCGAACCGAAATCTCATTTGGAGAATTCATTTCCACGCCGTTTCTGCTTTCAACATCACCTGCAGTCGACACCTGTGCGTCTTCGAATACGAACACGTCTGTTGAGGACGATGACGGCATGAACCATGACTACGGCGATGGCTTACTAGGCGCGTTCATGTGCTCCCCACTTATTTCGACGCCTGATACGATTCATACCACACCACTTGAAACGCAAGACGAAGGCATGCTTGATATGCCTGTAGTGTTTCCCAAGGCTGTCAATGACTCGAATTCGCACGAGGACACGACTGACGCGGTTGCGGAGTATAATCCACTTTTGCAATCTTCTATCACTATTGAGTACAGCGAAGGTCAACAATCAACTACTCTAAATTCTCCTTGCAGCGCAATCTCGGTTTTGATGACTGCTTGCTGCGATGTCATGTTTAAGGCGATTGGGTACATTTCTGGAGCGAGAGAGTACGCTGCTTATGTGAATAATCAACAGTGTACTTTATTGTAACTTCCTTCAGTTGCGCGCTTGCACTATTTTTTGAGCATTTTAGCAAAGAATGACGGAGAGCGCTGGAGTTTAACCTGGTCTGGTGACTTTGACGCTGTGGTCCGTTGTGATATACTTTGTGGACGGTACCTTCAGTTGAGGCGAAGTCGTGTTCACTCGGTTTCAAGCAGCTTTGACTATATATTTTGCCAAGCGTGGTGTGAAATATGCATCACACAATTCGTCCGTCCATGCTGACGGGCGTGGGTGTATTCCACAATGTCGACTCGTCGTCTAGCAGAGGCCGCAAAGCGTAATAGAAATCAAGTAACAACTAGGTCAGTATAATTCTACAAAAATCTACAATCAATTCATACCGCTTGTCTTAGAATAGTCAAGATTGAGTCGCAATACCGCTTGGTCTTGTCTTCTTCAGTTGTTGCGTGCAAGCACTGATCAGATCACCAAGGGCCGAAGTCCAGTACGTAATTATTAAGGGTTAGGTCTACCTCTGCCAAGGGCATCAATATCAAGATCACCAAGTTACTTCATGCTCGCGCTCTACTATCTTCGCGCGCCGCTGCGGGACATATAGACAAATAGAAAGCACAATGAGGCCATCAGTATCGGCGCTACCAGATACCCCGCCACTGTCGTCAGACGACGAAGCCGACAACGGCACGACCATCAACGATTTGCCCACATCCTCTTCTTCACATCCGACATTCCCTCCCCTCACCTGCGCACACCTGCGCAACTGCACATTTTCATCATGGAGCGAGCGGTACAATCATGTAACCCCCAAAGCTACCGTTATCAAGCCCGTCGGCCGCGCGTTTGTGGAGTACTTACTTTCTGATGGGATCATTTTGCCGCCGGACGAGACGAGGAAGAGCAACGGCAGTGGGTGGAGTAGTGATGAGTCAGACTGGAGCGACGAAAGCGAACACGACAGTGACTTTGATGACCAGAGTTTTCCAGACGGGGAAAGCAACAAGGACAACAACGACAAGAAGAAGTCCAGCAACACCACCGCCGCACGCGACCCGTCCATTACTTTCCCGCATGTCGCCATTGAGATCTCTCGCGTGCTCAGCAAATATGGAGCTGTCTGTCCGAAACTGAACTGGTCATCTCCGCGCGACGCGGCATGGATCACGACCACTAACACGCTCAAATGCGTCACCGCTGCCGACGTTTATCTCGTGCTCAAATCGTCCTCATTCGTCACCCATGATCTTCTACACGCCTACGACGACTGCGTCGACATACCGGTGTCATCAGCTGACGGTGAAGAGGTGAATAAATTTCCCGGCGCACCGGATCCAGAGGAGATCGAACTCGTTCTTCGCAAATGGATCGATATCAATCCGTCTCTTGAATTCCGGTGTTTCGTCGCCGCCCGCAGTGTCATCGCCATATCCCAACGCTCCGAAACATTTTTCTCATTCCTTACACCACTGCGAGACCACATTTGCGACCACATCCTCGGATTCGCAGATTCGGTCATTCTTCAAACATTTCCCGACAAGGAATTTTGCTTTGATGTCTACATCTCGAAACCAGAGACGCCAGAAGCGCGCGTCTGGCTTGTCGATATTAACCCGTTCGCCCCCAGCACTGATCCGCTTATGTTCACATGGCTCGAGCTGCTCGGGCTATCATCCGAGGCTACCGCTGCCGCAGAGTCTTCGACAGATCCGATGAAGACTATACCCGAGTTACGGCTCGCATCTCAAGATGACAGCATTCGCTCGTTCTCTGCCAAACCATTCTCCGCTCATATGATGCCAAAAGAGGTAGTCGACGCGGGCTGCAAAGGAGGGAGCGGTATGGCGGAATTTGCTAGGTCTTGGAAACAGTTTTTGAATAAGAAGAAGCGCACCACCACAGACGCTGGATCTGACGTAAGCGATGCAGATTCCGAACTCAGTACCAGCGACAATGATGATGGAGGCATTGAAGATATATAAAATACGAATTGGATAAGAGACATAATTCTCATTTGCATATCTCACAGCAAGAAAGCATAGTTATGATAGTTCCACTTCACCAGCAGTTCTCAACCCTGGTTAGCAACAACAAATATAGCAAGGTTCATCGCTGTATGCAAGCCCTAGCATACAGGATTTAGACTCGAAACTCACGCATACACTCACATCTGACCCCACCGAAAAAAATGCCCTGCATAAACCCTACAAAAATCACATAGCATATCAGATTCAGAAACACGCATAAAAATGTCCAGTGCAACCATGAAAATATGCCCATCAAAATCATACATTAAACAATAATTAATTCCCTTCAAATAGTTGCACAAAACGAAAAATATCATGCATAGTTGTGAAAAGCGCAACAGGAACAACAACAAAACATTCCTACACAATAAAAGACAGAACAGAACAAGTTGTGCATACTGTAATAGCATTCTGATTACCAATAAGCAAAAGCACGAATGAAAACCTACCAAATGAAGGTTAAAGGGTTCCAATAATAATACTACCACAAACAATCAGAAACTGAAAAGAACGAAGGAAAAAAACAACAAAAAACAATCAATGTCGTGTATTTCAAGGTATTCAAGTCAACAGTGTTCTTGTTGTCTTCAAAAGTCCGCTAATTCAAAATCTAGACACGCGTCGCCAATTTCCACTGTTGCTGCCCGGCGGAAAAAGTCCTGGATCACTCAAAGGTAAGTAAAGATTGGAAGATTGTGAGGGATAGGAGAGCAAAACACTTTACCAATCTGCTGAATGCTAGCAATAGATCGCAATTTGCGATTCAAGTTGTTAGGAGGCGGGAAATCTTCTTCCTGGCCCTTCAGCGGCCCGTCTGAAAAAAATATCTTCGGCCTGTACGCCTCATCTGAACCCAACTGTTAGAACACATCGTTGAAAGCCGCGGCTATCCGTGTCACCTTGATCCATGACGCTCGAGTTTCTGAACTTTTCGATGAGACACTCCTTGCCCTGAGTAAACTGACGTGTCAGTACAGCTGCAAAATCGAAGTCGCCAGCGGGATACTTATATGTTCGCGTAGGAAATATCGCAAATTTTCTCAGAGTTGAAGCGGTTCCTGTAACGCGGTCAGGTCTCGATCGTTCATACTACCCAATGGCAGGGCACGAACCATTTAGTCCCAGCGCGCGCCTTCGCAAAAGTGATAATCGCTTCAGGAGACGTGAACGAAATAAATGCGTATCCAACACTAGGGAAATTTAGCACCTTCTAGATTGACACAAACATCCAGATTATACATACTTGCACTTATTCAAGAAATCAATTCGCAAATCTGAACTGATTAGTATCACGTTGTACAGCATGTTATTTGCAGAACTTACACAAAAAGTCATATGTATTCTTGTTAGTCACGTCAATGTAGTCTTTCAGCATTCGCTGATCGACCTTGTTGGGGATGTTACGGAGCATGAGCGTAGTGCGCGTATCAAGGCCACGTGCAATGCGCTCTAGGTCCACAACATTGTTCTTCGGCACGGTCGCGCTCGTGAAGATGCTATAATTGCGCACAACCGACTCAGAAGCTCTTTCGACTTGAAATGTCAAATAACTCTCCGTATCTTCCGGGTCATTCCAGTCAGAGAGAGGCATGCGGCGTCCGCCACGCCCCACAGGAGCCCCATATGCTTCAGATTGGCCGTAGCCTCCGTAGGAAGAACGGGATAGGGAATTCTCGTATGAATTGCGACGTAGGAGAGAGCCAGAAGACTGCGGGAGGTCACTCAAAAGGTCGTACGAGTATCCGTTCAGAGGACTGGGAGGCTCAGAGTAGCTCTCGGGGAGACGGTTAGACCGATCAGCCAAAAATCCTCTAGTCGAAGGATGTGTGGCGCGGACAGACTCAAACACAGGCGCGTGTGCAGATAGCGAGGACGTGCGGTAGTGGTGCTTCGAGTCCGTTGAAGAAGTAGTAACGTCTGATCCACTGGAACTGGATCTGAAAGACAAGTCCGCATCCTTGAACGAAACGTAAAATGCCACATCCTAGAGTCAAGATGTTAGTAGGCTTAGATTCGCCAACGGGGAGAGAGACGAAACTGTAATTACATCGATGACTCGACCATTAAGAGACTCTGCTGCAGCGCCAGAGTGGCGTATATCGAAGAACTCGCAGGCAATGCTTGTTTCGTTCTCGGTACGCAAAGTCTGAATATTGCCGAAGGTAGGTAAATACTTCTCGAGAATGCTCCTAGCGTTGGCTACAGTTCCGTGATGAAAGAAGATGCTGAGCTCGCCTTCATTCTCAGATACAAATGGTATGTCGATGCCGCTGTCGCACATTTGCATGAGATAGCTCTTCGGGAAAAACTGAGGCCGCAAGGGATATCCCATGATCGGCTGCGAGCAAAGGGCCTTATAGGCCGTGACGGCATGACGAAGGTCATAGAAACCGACGATGACGGTGCCATTGAGAGTGACCTCGCGCGAGTAGATGCCCCTGAGTTCGCCGAATGCCTGGAGACGCCGCACGGTTAGTTGATGGCAACACCACACATTATACCCAACTTACACGAAACTTGTCGGTGAGGACGCTGGAATCCGCGGTTTTCGGAAGACCGGATATCTTGAGAAAGCGGCTAGGCGACATAACGACGGATGAAGAAGAATGCGAGTCGTTAGGAACAAAGGACAGTCGCGCGTGCTCTTTCACCACCGAGAGGATGTTGGTGCGATCTTTCAGTGCCGGCTTTGGTCGGATCTCAGACTCCGCGGAGAGGAAGCTCTGCCAAGAGCGCGAGCCTGAGGAGACGGAACTATGCATACTGTGACCATCAAAACTGGCTGCGAGATCATAACGCGGCTCGGTTCCGAAAGACGAATCCGTACCGGGCTCTGATTTGATACCAAATGGTGCGAAGGTATCTGATGGCTGACGAAGGGCTGGTCAATTTTTAGCATATGCAGGTGCAGAATACCGCAGTCATGGGAAAAACTGACAAGACATGGAATTAGCGGATGTAATATCGTGCTGTGAATAGTGATGGTACTGAGGCATGGATCCTGACACGCCGTGCAGCGAGAACGACGAGGTGTTGATAGCACGCATATCAGGTTTACATTCTTGCTGTTGTGGGGAATCAAGCAAGCTGGACGGCAGAGCCTTGCGCTCGTCAAAGTCGCCGGAGTCGCGATCATGCAAGAGATTGGTGACGGCGGTGGTTCCATGAAGTGGCGTGTTCTGTGGAGGCGTGGATGGACGCCGTGGAGCCCCGATCGGGCCCGCGTTAGACGACGCGGTGCTAGCTCGCGGACGCGTCACGTCGACAGCGGACGCGCCTGTGTTGGTGAACGCGAGGAAGGCAGAATCCGCACGGTCGACAGCCGATGAGAAGAGCGTGCCGTGGGAGTCAAGAAACGGATCAGAATGCGGGGAATGCATGGTGCGAGAATGGTGGGGGAGGAAGAAAGAGAAGCGCGTGGAATGACGCGAGCAGGAAAATGGGCGGGGACGGGCGGACGTGGACTGGGCGGTGTTTTATACACACGGTGCAGTTTGTTTGCTTGCCTGTGCCCCACGCGTTCGCTGTGCTTGTGCCCGCCTTCCTTCTGGGTTCCACCGCGCAAGCTACGCCAATCATCTTGCCTTGCCTATCTTAATTAGAGCGGCTGAGATGGCGTGCTTGTAATTGAGTGCTCTCTGCGCAGCTTGACTACTCGTGTTCCCGCCGCCGCGTGCGTCTGTCTCGCGTCTGGCCCTCTACAACTCGTAGCGTACGGCGCGCAGCGGCGCCGTCCGCGTGACGCGTTTAAGTGTTACTGCGGTATTCCCGGCTGCTGGTTGGCTACCGATACCTGCGCACTACGCCAACGGGCCGGACGCGAGCTGTCTCTGCCCGTTCGGGGCAGCCGTAAACAACGCGTGCTGCGCTCGCGCAACCGCCTCACGTGAAGATCACGTGAAACGGTCGGCACCCCTGCGCTCCGAGAGTAACGAACTACGCAAGCCGCGGATCGCCCAAGACCCTCACGGCCAACACACCCGCTACGCCCCGCTTCGCCCCCGGCGATCTCAGCCGCTTAGTCGTCTCCCTAGCCCGGCCTCTCCGTCTAGCGCTGCTACTCCGTGCATGTCGGGGGCGCCATGACGCCTTGAGCTTCGCGACCCATGTCCTCCCGAACAGCCGTCGCGCTTGACGCGGCCGCCGCCGCCGCCGAGTCCGCAGCCGCGGATGATGATCCCACGACGCAGGCAATGATGCTCCACCTCCAGCAGGTCCTTCTTCTCAAATCCGATCCAATCTCTTTATTGAATTCCTTTGAGGGCGACGACTATCTCGAGCAGCTCGCGCCGGTCGTCGAAGACGCCGTGAACGCTAACCAGGTCGATGTGCTTATCGACCGGCTTGGTAAGATAACCGCGCAGAAGGAAGGCGAGGTTCAGGAACTATGCAACAGCAATCAACAGGACTACACAAAGGCTGTGCACCAGCTGGCCAAAGTCCGTCAGAGCTCTGAGCTCATGCGCGCGAGTGTCCTTGGAATCAATCAAAGTCTGCAGCAATCTGGTCAGACCCTGGTAGCCAAAGTGCGTGCCTTCAACATGCTTTGATGAGGAAAATATGCTAACTTGTATTGCTCAGAACAAAATGCTTTCGGACCTGCAAGGCGCACGCAACAACGTTAGAGAGGCAACGGTGGCACTAAGACAATGCCTGAAAGTCCTCAACATGACCAACAAGATCCACGAACTCATCGAACAGAAGAAGTATTTCCACGCTCTCAAGAGCCTTGACGATTTACAGAAGAACCACCTATACGAGGTCTCTCATTTCGAGTTCGCTCAGCGTCTGCGAACCTCTGTGCCGGCAATGCAGGACCGGATCCGGCAGAGCGTCCTGACCGATCTGAACAACTGGCTTGCCGATATGCGCGCGGTTGCACCGGAAATCGGAAAGATTGCTTTTAGTGCCACGGAGGCGCGTCGTCGCCACTGGAAGCATATCGTCGATCAGAATCCACAATATCGCTCCTACAAACTGAACTCGGCGGTTGAACTTGCCATAGACGACGGCGACGACTTTGATCCGCTTGATAACGAGCACATGCATGTTGACCTCTCGCCGTTTTACGAATGTGCGCATGTCTACTCCACCATTGGCGCGCTCGATGAGTTTCGTGAGAACTATGCTTTGGATCGTGTGAAAGATCAGGACACGATCTTGCCGCCTTATATTGACTTCACAGACAACGACATTACACCGCTTGAAAGTCTTCTGCATCGCGCTTGTGGATTTGCAATGATCGAGCGAGCAACAGTGCGCACTGCGTACCATGTTCGAACTGCTACAGAAGTCGAGGAGCTATGGCAGTCCATGTGTCAGCGCATCGCACATCTCATTGAACCAGTCCTGCCGACTTTGAAGAAGCCCGACACACTGCTAAGAGTGCGCACATTGCTT
The DNA here is from genome assembly GCF_038497785.1 of Limtongia smithiae. NCBI lineage: Eukaryota > Fungi > Ascomycota > Lipomycetes > Lipomycetales > Lipomycetaceae > Limtongia > Limtongia smithiae. Next base: position 699,913 of record NW_027117628.1, read on the forward strand.
GGATTGTTCATCCAAACCATGGAGAGCCACGAATTCTCAGTCAAGCGCTTGAGCTCGTTCATGCTTACTTTGTTCGAGAAGTACTCTCAATTTTTGAAACAGCGGTTCACGAAGGAGTTTCAGGAGACAGTTACTCAGGACGACTACATGCCAATGGTCATCAACAAGCGTGATCTGTTTGAAAAGATCATCGCTATCAGTTGGTACAAGACCGATATCGACCCTGCCAAAATGGTTTTACCGTGTCAGCTTCCCTTTTCCCAGGTGTATCCACTTTCGTGCGCCGAAATCCGTAACTTTGTTGATCAGCATTACTCCTTCTCGGACGAATACACAGAGCAAAGTCCCGGCCAGATAGAGGCCACTCTGCGCAATTCGCTCGATCAGCTGCTTGTTGACGTTGTCTGCTTCACATTGCTCAGTCGGCTAAAGTCAAGTAACCGTGAAGAGATTGTGCAGATTTTCATCAACCTAGAATACTTTGAAAACGCTGCCGTGGCGTTGCAGCAGCAATTGAACGAGACCTCGACGGTGCATCTTTCTGAGCCTATTCAGCTGCGTGCGGTGTCACAATTTGCATCAGCACGGAAACAGGCTGAGCAGCGAATATTTGAGCTCATCAATTCGAAGATTGACGACTTTCTTGAAATTGCGGAATATGACTGGGAAACTTCTAGCGAAGGCTCGACGCCGAGCTCATACCTGATCGACATGGTTAATTTCTTGGAGACCCTGGTTAACTCAACACTTGTGAACCTTCCAAAGTCGATCAAGAGTTTTATCTACTTCGACGCATTTGATCATCTGTCTACATCGATGCTAGACCTGCTGCAAAATGCCGGACGGCGGATAAGTCGACCGGCGCTCGTGAACTTTGACAGAGACGTGCAGTACCTCGAGGCATTCGTGTCCAATCTCGGTAACTCAGGTTCGAATCAGAGTGGCTCAAGCGTACCAACCGTGCTACGACCTCGCAGCACGGATAACCTCATGGACAACAGTATTCTCATGACATTTACAGAGTTACGGCAGACCATTGATCTACTGCTATCGACGAATATGGAGGAGTACAATAATGCTGAAGTGCGCATGCGCAAGTATGGTCGTGTTCGGCCACAAGTCGTGGCTTCTTTAGTAGAGAAGTATGTTGCACGTGTGTTGTGTCACTAGAGGGCGGCGTATACTAACTACCCTCTGCAGGCTAAATGCGCCACCAAACACACCATCAAAAAGACTTCAATTTAGAAGTCGCCGGACATTCGCTCCGTCATAGTCATTCGTGCGCTTATGTATATTGTACAAATAGACATTTTACTCCATGAAATAACTGCAAACGAATGTATGTCTCAACCAAATATGCTTCCCAGCACTCTTTGCATTGCAGCTTCTCCGTCCACATTTCTCAGTGGCGCATCTGGTTTTGGCTGCGCTGACTTGTCCTTGACAACGCGCTGCTTGAAGTTCCGTCGAATTTCAAGAGGTTCCTCCGCCGCGGCGCCGCCGTCCGTTTCGGCCTTTCCTGCCTTCTCGCGCCTCTTGCGCTTCATGTTGTCAATCATCTTCGCGCGCTCAACGTTGCGCACATACGCCTTGTTTTCCTTTGCGGCTTGCGTGATCTCAGCGCGCAACTTCGCCTGACGAGACTGATTTTCGTAAGCGATCTGCTCTGTCAGATTGTGCCACTTGAATTTAGGCAGGTACTTCATGTTCAAAATATCGTCGTAGTAATACGATCCCTTTCTGCCGCCGATGATGTTTCCATTCATTGTAGACGCGCAGAGTTTCGCCTGCTTCTTGTCGATAAACTCGACCCAGCCTTCGACGTAGCACCGTTTCTTGTTGCCTCCAAACCGAACACGTTTCGCGTAGCTTTTTGCGTCCTCTGGCGCAAGAAAAACGCGACCGAGCGCACCGAAGCGGGAAAGAAGTTGACGGACTTTGGCGGGCTTCATATATGGTGGGATGCGTGAAAGGTAGATAACGCCGGAGTTCGCAATCTTAGCACGGTTTGCTGCGAGTTCTGCGGGAGTGATTCGACGAAGTACGGGATCATTATCTTCTTCATCTTCTTCCTCTTCCTCTTCGTCCTCTTCATCTTCATGTGCTTCTTCTTCGTCGTCATCATCATCGTCTTCGTCATCTTCGTCGTCTTCGTCATCGCTCAATTTGGCAAAACGCAGTGCGGTATTGTCCTTGATCTTTGTGCTACCCCGCGTGCTTGTTACCCCAGCTCTACTCTCCTTTGCAGACTCTTTCTCGACCACGTCGTCATCGTCAGATCCAGCACTCTCCGATTCGGCACGTTTCCGTCGTTTGCTATCATGAACTTTCGCTTCCGTGTAGTCCTCGCTGGCATTGCCCTCTTGGTCGCTCACGTCCTCAGCATCGCTGTCTTTGTCGGTAGAAAACCAGTCCCGCTTTCGTGACTCTGGTACCATACTTGTGTATATGATATCGGCTGAGAAGGTACGATGATGGAGTTCCTTGTGAAACTTCGCTGGCAGAAAAATATATCTTTCTGCTCCTGCACCAATCGCACTATGTTATGCCATTTCCGGACCTATTTGTCACAAATATGTATTAGATATACTAATGCTAACGCTATCAGGAAAACTCCCAAAACCTTACTGTCCGAAACTCCCAACGACTTGCGCATACACCCAACATGAAGAAAATTATTTCCGCACAACTCTCTCCCCCAGCGCAGTCTACCAGCCTAGCAGCCATGTCTGTCAGAGCGCCAAGTCAGTACGCGCAGCCGTCGCGCAAGAACAAACGCGCGTGGCGCAAAAATGTGGACATAACCCAGGTTGAGGAAGGTCTCGAGCAACTGCGCAAGGAGAAGATTTTGTTTGGGTACGGCGATTCTCTGTATCTAATGCATTGATGGGCGACTGTTGCTAACCACGGTGATTGCAGTGCTCCGCTAGATGCTGTCAACCCGGAAAGGCTCTTTGCGGTAGACACGACCGCATCCGCTGCTGGCGTCGCGAAAGTCGGCAAGCGACTGAAGGTGGACGAGATCCTGGCGCAGCGCTCTGCGATCCCAGCATTGGAGAGCCGCAAGCGTGCGCAGGAAGATGAGGATGTGCGTGCTGCTGCGTGGAAGAAGGGCAAAGTCCAGGGGATCAGCTACAAAGAGCTCGGACGGCTTTTGCGTGTCGCAGGTCGTGGCGACAGTGACGCGCGCAGCTCACTTGCCGGACTGGAGAGTAACGGGCATATCGTGAAGGAATTGTACGACGTCTGGGATGGCCCCGCCGACAACAGCGCCAAGACAGTGAGCAGATCTGATAAAGTACGGTCGACAGCAGTGATGAAAACCCCGACTGATGCGCCTTCGAAGCGCAGCCTGACACAAAACGCAGACGCTATCCGGCTAGCCCAGACCAGCAGCTTCGCCGTCGCGCAGAAGCCACCGCCAACGCTTTCACTCCCACGTATTTCTTTCCGCGAAAATGCAGCTGCTGTACCGGTTCCGAAGGAGGGAATCTCATACAACCCAACGGTTGAGTCCTGGCAGGCGGTGTTGAAGGTCGAACACAAGAAACTACATAAGCTCGACAAAGAGCGGAAACGTGAGGAGGAGCGACAAGAGCGGATTGAGCAGCTCGGTGAACTTCTGGACGAACGTGCGCGACTAGGACTTGACGAGGTGCAGTCCGACGAGGAAGAGGAGGTGAAAGATGAAGAGAAGGATACTACGCAGATCAAGATCGAGGCAACGGAATCAACGGCCATCCCGAACGACGTGCAACAAGTTATTGAAGTTGGGGACGAGCCGAAGTCCAACAATAGTAAATCTTCAGTGCGGAAACACCGTCTTGGGAAGTATAGAGTGGCTGAGCGACCTCTTGAAGTCAAGCTCTCTGATGAGCTTACCGACTCCTTGCGACTTCTCAAGCCGGAAGGTAATCTCTCGAAAGACAGATTTATTAGTCTGCAGGAACGTGGCATCATAGAGTCCAGAGTCCAAGTCATGAAGGGACGCAAGTACAAAAAGAAGCTCACCGAGAAATGGAGTTACAAGGATATCAAGTAAACGCGAGTTATTGGTATTGGTTGCATATTAAATTAATTAGATTAGGCGTTTACGACAAAATAAACACATTGCTGTCCCAAACAGCAAAACAAACCCAGTCCCATAGGTAACTCTAGCAGCCGCAAATCTCGCTCTCAATTTTGATTTCACTTCCCAAAGTACACGCGATGTACTGTATAACCTACAACCTATCTTCACACTAACCCGCCGATTAAATAAACAAAGGCCAAATAGAGTATATGTGTAAATGCAGAACAATGCAAAACGAGATTTATGCAGCCAAACAAGCGCCGCAACAACAAAAACCTGCATCACGTGTCCGAACGACCGTAGAATCCACTGGTTCGTATCACATCCCCGACTCTGCCACTCGGTACAGTACCAAGCGACGGGGACATCAGTCCCTCATCGGCTGTCAAACTGATGTCCGAGAAGAGACCATGTTGAGAAGTTCTCCTGCTGTCAACTTGTGGCATCAATGGTATGTCCACTCGAGTCGGTGACGGGGACTCTACCCTGGACGGTACGGCAACCTGGTTCGGAAGAGCAATCACCGGTGGCTGTTGTGGTTGCCTGCGCAAAGACGGGGGTATTGGGGACCGGATGATGGGCGTAATTGTATTTTTGGGCACTGTGTCGTCGACGATCACGTTCACATTGTTGACGTTTGTTCGATTCGACAGTCCAGTGGATGAAGAAGCTTCCGCTTGTGTGTAGTCAACGTCAGCCGACTCCGAGTTTTCCGTAGCAGGGCTGATCGGAGGTTGTCCAAACATAGATCGTCGCGCTGCGGCGTAAGCAGTCGGGCTCATTGGCGTGTTACGTACGACGACGAATCCCCGCGTCTTGCGAATCCCTAATCGCTCAGATGCAGAGTTCACCTGACGCGTAAGCCAGCCTTTCATACCAGCACTGACGCCGGTCGGGTCGGCAGGACCTGTTCCGAGTCTGCGAGAGTACGGTGAGGTTACTGACAGCGGCTCCCTTGACAATACTTCATGAGGTAGCGGCTCCAGAGCAGACTCCGAACCAAGGTCTTCCTGAAGACCTGGCACGAGATTTTCCGGCTGCTGTGAGCGAGCGGCTCGAGAGTGGTAGTAGACATCAGACTCTCTGAATGCATAGTCAACATTGCGAGGTACGACAAACGCCGAATTGCTCGCATCCGCGAAATCTGCTTTTGAGGACACAGGAGTCTCTGCCGCAGCAGCCTCAGCCGATTCCGCTGCGGGATTCTGTAACGTAGCATCTGAGGTGTCGAACTGAATTGGTCCTATCTCACGGACCGCGCGCGACCGTCTCGGAAGCCGGTAGTATGTGAATGTCGAATGCGGGCTCACAGGACTGGAGGAATGTGGTGGGCCGGACACGAACGGACTTGGCACTGCGCTCGACGCATATCGGTCTTGCGAACCTCCAACGAATGGCCCAACGGATGAGAATTCCGATATGTCAGCATCACCTGCAGAATAGTCCGTGTTCTTCATGGCCGTCATTGACGCTAACGTCTTCGCTGATGGATCCCCATTCTCTGTGAAGAGCGTGTGCATATGAGGCGACGTATCCAGCGTACCTAGCTCAACCTTCTCCAGCGCGAACCGCCGGCGCGCGATTTGGCGCAACCCGAATGCACGCGCAAATGTGTTGCTAGACTCCGCAGTGAGCCCTGCAAGACGTGCAAAGGTCTCAACGATGGTCTGCAAAGCGTGAAGAAAGAATACAAAGGCGAGGACAAGTGCGTGAATGATTAAGATGGTGTAAGCAAGCCAGCCTTTAATGGTATCACTGACTTGGAGATTGTGGACGAAAGCGACCGAAAGCAAGGCGGTGAGAAGACGGACGACGGAGAGCACGATGTGGTAGATGTTCATACTTGTGGCGCGATGGTAAGGACGGAAGAGGTTCAGAGAGATGAGATAGACGATCTCGATTATTGCGAGCATCACGATCTGAGCTATGCCGCTGTACTGAATCGCGCCAAATGCAATACCTCGCAAGAAAGTACAGACAAGCTGGACACTGCAAAACATGAAGCCACGCTCGGTGTATGTGTTGTAGAGCGGGCCGAGAAACAGCAGCGTCGGCAAGTCGTCGTAGAGCGCTTGCTGCGGCCGTGTGCGTTTAATGCAGAAGACTATGAGCAGAGCGAAAAACAGCCAGGCGAAGAGAAGCACCGCAGCAAACACAGAGCAGTACACGGGAGAGCCCTTAGCGACGACGAATTGAAAGGAACAAAATGCAACAAGAGGTAAGGCGAGAAAGTTGAAGAAGATTCGCACACACATGCCACCGGTGAGGGGTAGGTTCTTAGACCGTAGGTCAACGGATTGGCGAGAGGTGGCCCGGTAGTATAGCCAACGCACGAAGAAGCAAGACTGAACAAGCAAGAGAACGATTCCGGTAACACCAAGGAGCCAGACGGTGAAACAGCTCCAAGGGTCCTGCGGCGCGTTCTGACCCAGCAGCTCGGACTGGCGCGAGATGCCATACCTGGTCTGGGGGCTGTAGATGTTGTCAAAGCCAACATTACGTGTGTGGTGCTCGGCGAAGACGATGTTGAACTGCAGGGAGGCCCAGGCGATGGCGGAGAGCACGGGCGGGTAGAACCCAGGGTAGTTGAGGTTCAAGGCAGCGATGAAGAAAGCAAACTGCAAGTACTGCACAAAATCTCCGAAGCCCGGCGTGACTAGCCTTAGAGCATCGTGGTCCTGGCCATAGTTGCTGCTCCACGAGAAGAAATCCTTGGTGCCAGTCCATGGATTGTAGATCGCGGCTACGATAATGGAAAAGGCGATAAGGAACAGAACACCGAGGGGCACGTAGGTAAGCACGGCGTAGACGGACGAGATGATTGTGGGGGTGATGGTGGTGCGGACACAGCCGACGACGTCGGCGTCTGAGGTAGGGTCGATGACAGCGAGGTCGACGGAGATAGACACGAAGTAGTAGTGGTGTGTGAGGGAAAAGGAGGTTGTGAACCCGGTGTGGTTTTGAGGGCCAAAAGGACAGGATTCGTTGTCGACGGCGGTGCAGAAGCGGGTGTAGGAGTCGGCAAGGGGGTACTCCATGATGGCAGCGGCGGAGTGGAGGGTCGCTACAGGAAGTGCGCGAACGCGCGCGTGTCAGGCAAGATCATCAAGTCTCAAGGAAATGTGCTTACTCAAACGATTCGTCTCGTTGCTGTAGTCGGGAAGCGAGCCAAACATGTCGCCGCGGACAACCACGTCGAGAATACCATGGTCGACGTCATAGGTCGCGTCGACGAGCTTGGTGCTGAAGTAGGTGCCGGAGCTCTGGACGGAAGCGGCGACACAGTCCTCGAAGGACACAATCGCTCCGACCGCTCCTGTAGCCGCCGCGAGCAAGGCAAGGAGGACAGGGCCGCGCATGCGCATGCGAGAGGCCGGTGGAGCCGGAGGGGTTGCACGGAGAGAGGGGAGCAGGGGGGAAAGTAGCAGGGGCGTCAGGCCATGGGCACGATGACGAGTGCGATGTGGGAGTTCTCCTCCTGGTGCAGCGCGACTCGCAAGCGACATGTCTATGTGTGAGCGGCGGGACGCATGTGCTGTGATACGAGACGCATGGTGCGGCGATGTCCACGTGCCGTGTGAGCGGCGGTCATGGGGCTGGCGCGGCGTATTTTTGGCGCAGGTCATGTGAAACCTTAAACGCGCGGTGTGCTGCAGCGTGCGCAACTCGGCTGGCCTCTGGCTGCGCGCGGGGGGCATTAGAGTGCACTCAGCCCGCTAGATTGCTGCGAGTCTCGCGAACCAGCGTCCGTATAACATCCCCCCCTCGGCCGAGCTACTAGTGAATATTTCTTCTGCCTCGTCCGTTCCATCCGCCGCTTCGCTTCTCCCGCATCCGCAGTACCACCGCTTCTAGTCTCGAAACGCGTCCAGCCATGACAACCAACGGTGCCTCCTCCGAACGACGGCACGCAAAGAGCCAGAGCACTTTCGTATGTCTTCCGCTTCCAATCGTATTCTTCTTCTGGAACTCTCCGCCACGATCAACACGCGGCAGAGGCTGCGGGCAAACCGGCCTGCGTCGTCGTGCGGTCTCGCGTGTTTGTTTTCGACGCTCTTCCGCGCTCGGCGTCGCGCCGTCCGTAAACACAGCTGCCCCGCCTGCTAACACCTGCTCCAGCAATTCGAGAACACCTCCACGAACATCGCCGCGAGTCAGATGCGCAATGCTCTCAACAAGCTCGCCGACACCGTTCCCGACCCGAAGATGCGCAAGGTACGTTGCCCCGGTGTGCTCCTTCAATCGCGATTTGCGACGCGTCCGCATTGCGTCATCGCCGAACCAGCTTCGGGTGGTCTAACCTTCGCGAAGCAATTCGAGACGCAGATGGATGCTTTTTTCACCCTCTTCCGTCGCTACCTGACCGACAAGGCCAAGGGAACTGCCGTGTATGCACCTAGTTGTATATGTCTGTTTTGTTGTCACGCTAACCTTCCTCAAGCGACTGGGACCGCATCCAGCCCCCGAACCCCGAGCAGGTCGTCGCCTATGACGACCTCGAGGCCGATCCTACCCCTGAGTTCCTCTCTAAGCTTGCCGTCCTCAAGCTTAACGGCGGTCTTGGTACCTCCATGGGCTGCGTTGGCCCCAAGTCCGTCATCGAGGTCCGCGAGGGTCAGTCGTTCCTTGATCTTGCCGTCCGCCAGATCGAGTACCTTAACGGCACGTATGACGTGTCTGTCCCGTTCGTTCTCATGAACTCATTCAACACCGACGACGACACCCAGACCATCATCAAGAAGTATGAGGGCCACAACGTCGAGATCATCACCTTCAACCAATCCCAGTACCCACGTGTTTACAAGGACTCGCTCCTGCCAGTCCCCAAGGACATTCATGCGCCCATCGACTCATGGTACCCTCCCGGCCATGGCGATCTGTTTGAGTCCCTTGAGAACTCCGGTGTGCTTGACGAGCTCATTGCCCGCGGCAAGGAGATTTTGTTCGTCTCCAACTCTGACAATCTCGGCGCCGTTGTCGACTTCAAGATCCTGTCCCACATGGTCAAGTCCAAATCCGAGTACATCATGGAGCTCACCGACAAAACCCGGGCTGACGTCAAGGGTGGCACCATCATCGATTACGACGGTTCCGTGCGTCTCCTCGAGATCGCCCAGGTTCCTAGCGAACACACTGAGGACTTCAAGTCGATCAAGAAGTTCAAGTACTTCAACACTAACAACATCTGGATCAATCTTCAGGCGTTCAAGCGTGTTGTCGTCAACAACGAGCTTGAGCTTGAGATCATCCCCAACTTCAAGTCGATCTCCGTCGGCAAGGGAGAGTCCGATATCGGTGTTCTCCAACTTGAGACTGCCGTCGGCGCGGCTATCCGTCACTTTAAGAACGCCCACGGTGTCAACGTTCCTCGTCGGCGGTTCTTGCCCGTCAAGACATGCTCTGATCTCATGCTCGTCAAGTCGGATCTTTACGCGCTCTCCCACGGTGCCCTTGAGATGTCTGCTGGCCGCTTTGGTCCCGCGCCACTCATCAAGCTGGGCAGCCACTTCAAGAAGGTCTCCGACTTCCAGAAGCGCATCCCCTCTATTCCCCGGATTGTGGAGCTCGACCATCTCACCATCACCGGTAACGTCAACCTCGGTAAAGGCGTTGTTCTCAAGGGTACCGTCATCGTCGTCTGTTCCGACGGCCACAAGATCGACATCCCTAATGGCAGTATTCTCGAGAACGTTGTCATCACCGGCAATCTCTCAATTTTGGAGCACTAATTGGTCGCCTCTTTTTGTCGCCGTGTCACACTCTTTTTGAACCTAAATTCATAGACATTCTTTTAGAACCCCTCCTTTTGCATTTCGTCTTCTTGTTGCTCTGTTCATATTGTATGCTTGTTTGATACATTTGACAAACGAAATAATACGGGAGCGGGCCGCATCTGGCGCGCGCCGGGAAATCGACTCTATTGGAAGAGATTAACAGTGTAATAGTAACTAATATCATAATCATAACTCTGAGTAGTCAGCCTTCCTATGGAATGTTCGTTGGACAAGGTTCATTATGTTCCGTCGCATCCCACAGGGGGGGGGGGGGGCCCAAACTCCCAACGGCAAAAATCTCCAAAAAAAAACTTGGTAAGCAAGCGCAACGCGTTCAGACGCAAAGCGCAGCGCGAGGTGGCGTTTCGTATTGTGACCCCGCTTGTACATATAGCACCGCAGAAGAGACATGTCTGAAGTCAGCATGCACGACGACCGAGAGGACGAAGAAGAGCAGCAGCGGCGCGAAGAGGATGGCGAGTTTCTGGATCCGTCGTCGGCGCTGGATGTGATCCCAGACGAGGCAGCGGACGATGATCATCCCATGTCGGACGTCGAAGATGACAATGACGATGGCGAAGGCGAAGGGGACGAAGATGAGGAAATTGACATGTCGAACAATTCCACAACGTACTTCGACAAGCACACTGACTCGATCTTTCTGGTGGACCTGCACCCCACGCTGCCGCTCGTCGTGACCGGCGGCGGCGACGACACTGGCTACGTATGGACGAGTCACCTCGTTCCACCAAAGCTCGTGACAACACTGAGCGGCCATACTGATTCACTGGTCGCTGGAGGCTTCAGCCCTGACGGAGAATGGCTAGTTACAGGCGGCATGGACGGCCAGGTGCGAATATGGAGGGCGCACAAGCGGGGACAGATGTGGGAGTTTCGTGACGGACTAGCCGAGGTCGACGAGGTGACCTGGCTTGCGTTTCATCCTACGCAGCCGGTTTTTGCATTTGGAGCGGCGGACTCTTCCGCATGGGTATACAGTCTCGCACCGAAGCTGGACTCACTGTGCGTGCTCTACGGACACGGCGGAGCGTGCACTGCTGGCGTGTTCACTCCCGCAACCAGCGGCGACGAGGAGGAGATCAACTTGCTGACGGCATCCGAGGACGGCACCGTGATCTCGTGGAGCGTGCCGTCAGGCGCGCAGAACTTCAAACTTGGTCCCGCACAGTTCCATTACGAGGCGCCATGGGTTAACTTGAACTTGCACCCGTCCGGCACTTCTGTCGCAGTGGGCTCGGCGGACGGCAAGGTTGCAATCATCGGTACGCGCAGCGGCAGCGTGATTGCAACGGTCGACGTGGTTGGCGCAGTTGGTGCTGGCGCAGGCGGCCCGCGCGAGTTGACTGAAGAGGAGCGGTCTGTGGAGGGCATTGCGTGGTGCGAATCGCTGAATGTGCTCGCGGTCGGCCTTGTGGGCGGGATTGTGTGCATCTTCGACACGGGCTCGTGGCGCGTACGGCGGACGCTGGAAGCCGGAGACGCGGTGACAAAAATCGCGTTTGTGCCTGGCACCACTGAGCTCGTCGCCAGTGGGATGGACGGCGTGCTGCGGCGGTGGGATGTGCGGACCGGTACTGAGCTGTGGCGCGGTACGGGGCATTCGCAGGGCGTGCTGGGGTTTGCGCTGTCGCGGGATGGACAGACGTTGGTGAGCGCGTCGGACGAGGGCGTCGCGCTTGTGTACAAGTAGAAATAGCAGTATATAGAGCTGGCCTGGGGGTGTGTGCAACTGAGTAAGGTAGTGATGAGCCGCATGCCCTTATCAGGCGTCGTGATTTGATAGGCGCAGCGCAACGACCACGCTTCCCAGGCCCTTTTTTCTGTCGTCTTCCGCCCGCGCTTCTTCCTCTTCCCTTCGCAGTTACTCTCCGGCTCTGCGTCTACACACCTCAATTACTTGTCAATATGTCTTCCAACCCCCCTGGACCATGCTGCCTTACCGGCGTCAAGCACGGTATGTTGTCTACTCGTCCATTGCGCCCTGCGAAGGCTCTCTCCGTCTTCCGCCAGCACCACTTCGGAGATGCAATGACCTTCACCAGCCAGCATTATTTGAAGTCCAATGCTTATCTTAAATTTCGACTAACACAATCATTGTCTGCACAGAGGGCCCGGTCGCCGGTGAGATGATCGATTTCCATGGCAGTGCGTTTTTCCCGGTATTCTAATTTCTCACCCCACATGTGCCATGCTGACAACGATACAGTCTCTACCTACGTCTCTGGCGACAAGACCTGCAAGAAGATCATCTTCTTGATCACCGATGTTTTTGGCCACGTTCTTTCCAACGCTCAGTTGTATGTTCCGTTGTGTTATTCTCGTTCTCAGCTCCAGAAATGCTAACACATCTAGGCTCGCCGATGACTTCGCGGCTCAAGGCTACTACGTCATCGTCCCTGACCTCTTCAATGGCGATGCCATTCCCTGGATGCCCTTCAGCGAGCTCGCGGGTGGCGGCTTCGACCTCGGTACCTGGCTCGGCAAGCACGGTCTGGAGGTGACCGAGCCCATCGTCGAGAAGGTCCTCGGCCACATTAAGGAGGACTTCTCCCCCACTTTTATCGGCGCAACAGGCTACTGCTTCGGTGCCAAGTACGTCGTGCGTCTGCTCGGCTCCAAGAAAATCGACGTCGGTGCGATCTCCCATCCCTCGTTCGTCGATGACTCCGAGGTCGAGCTCGTCACCTCTCCTCTCATCATCTCTGCTGCTGAGACCGATCCTATCTTCACGGTCGAGGGTCGCCAGAAGACCGAGGCCATCCTCACCAAGAATAAGGCTACCTACGAGATAACCGTCTACTCCGGTGTTGTCCACGGCTTCGCTGTTCGTGGCGATCCTGAGCAGCCTCAGACCATGTACGCCAAGGAGCGCGCTTTCTTCTCCCAGGTTGCTTTCTTCAACTTCCACGCCAAGTAAGTAAGCTCAACAAGTTGTCGCTAGCGATACTTGATTTTGGATTGGTTTTGGTCTACTAGGAATAAGTTATGATATTTGTTTGTCCAATAAAATAGTCCTATATAGTTGTGTTGTAAGATAACACAATGAAGCAATCAAGCACAAACATAGATGAACGCCGGAATATCCTCTCAAACGAGATGATGACAACATGCACATGCCTATAACCCAACGCCTGCCACGCTATTATATCTGCCACTTGGTGCTGGCGTACTCCATGTCGTCCAAGAACGATTTGCTATTATGCACCGCTGTTCCGCCGACAACTATCCTTAGTCCCGGTGTTGCTGCGTTGATCTGCGCAACAAGCTTAGCTTCTTCAAAAGTGACGCCGCCAACGAAAAACACGACGATGTCCTGTGGCCTGTCGCGTGAGCTACCGCTGCCCTCGAGGAACGGATACAGCGACTCGCGCAGACGACCTTTAACGAGCGCACCGAGCGTCCGCTCAAGTAACGTGACATGCTGTGTGTAAACGTTCTCAACGCCCTGCAGACCCTTAAAGCCCGACTGCGCACGCGAGAAGAGCGAATCGACCTTGAAGAGGTCCTCCTGGCGCTCGCGGTCACCAGCGTAGCGCAGCAGTGCCTTGAGCGCGAGAAGGCGCTGCGGCGAGACGTTCGCGCGGGAAAGTTGATCGACGAGGCTACTCAAAGCCGAATTCTGCTCGCTGCCATAGCGCAGCGCGTATAGCGCTACCAGTCGGATTTTTGAATCGTCAGGGAGGTTCTGCGAAAGGAAAACGCGCAGCTGCCGCAGGTCATTGGCGTGATTGTCGTTACATGCGAGACTCTGCTCGAGTTCACTGATTTCAAGCAAGTTGTCGGATTCGACCCGGCGTGAAAGCTCGGAGACAAGCGTAACGTGCTTCGTCACGTTGCCAGAAAGTTTGCGGAACTCAGGGTATTCCTCAACGAACCGCTTCATGTCGGCTATGCTCTCGATGTTCATATTTGACTTCGTCCGTGACTGGTACTTGTCTACGTAGTCTTTGATCGATGCGCCAAGGTCGCCAAAGTTCATGAACATGCTGTCAGCGTAGAACTGGTCCTGGTCAGGTGTGAGCACGATCTCCTTCATGTCCGGGCGGATATCGGGCACGCCTGAGAGATCGACACGGCCGTTCTTGATCCCGAGGTATTCGTGCACCATCGCTTGGTATGTCCACGGCATCAGTAGCGGTGTAACCGGATCATTTTTGCGGTCGAGTATCAGCAGTACTGGCGGCGTGTCCATTTTGCGGAAGTCAAATAATTTTGGATCTTGTTGAATGTTGTACTGTAAAACGTCAGCTTGGCTGTAGTACACATGGTAGCCAGTTAAGAAAGCATACCAAAACCTCAATGGCGAAACTCTTCGCCAGTGGGCTGTTGTTCTCGTATCGGATGAGGGGCTTCTTCTTCAGCGTCAGGAGCACAGCGATCACGGCATCGACGCTGCGCATGAACGGGGGAACATGCCACGACTCCGGGGCATCGCCAAACATGAACTTTTCCGGTGAAAACATGTTCAGTCCCAGCAAATCCTTGTTTATGACAAGATAATCCGCAAACACCTCAATAACCGACTTCACTGCCTCGTAGTCGTCAGCCTCGGCCATGCGTTCGAGCGCTGACTTCTTGACCACGTTGGAAAAGAAGAGGTCGTATTCGCCGTGTTTCGGATCATGTAATTCATCCACTATTAGTTGAATGTTTTCGGTTGTCGGGCGTACGAAGATAATACACTTGAGATGGCGCATGCGTTCTCTGTTCGGCTTGTCGAGCCGGCTGTTGGAGAGTGTGAGTATATAACTGAGAATACAGGGCAGGAAGCGCGTTTCTCACTCTGTCAGATACACTTCGTTCTTCAAAAGTAATGACTGCGTCGAGATCATTGACAATATGGGAGTCTTAAGCGGTGAAGAGTTAGTATACATCAAGGGTCACGCAGTGCATGGGGCTTGCATACCGTCTCTGCGTCGAGCAGCAGGATCTTCATCTTTCCGCCGGAGGAGTCGTACACGCCGGCTGTGGATGGCGCGGAAGACGACCCAAGAATCTTGTCGACATACGTCTGTGCGGCTTTGAAGAGGTCCATAGCGATGGAGGTGTGGTTGTTACGGTCGCCGAGGTCTTGATCGTAGCGGCGAAGTAACATTACGAGTCGTCTTTCATCAGGGACTCGTTCCGCATCGCGATTCTCAAGGACGACGTCAACAGCGACTGACCCCATATTAACACATTTCCTTCAACCCTCCCCCCCGGGACATGCAGCTGCAATAATGCTCACATTTATCGACGCAGCCCTTGGTCAAGTGGCCGCTCAGATTGGACTGCCCACAGATCCACTCAAGCTCTTTCTGACGTTCGTGCTCTCGTACCCGTTCTGCGCTGTGCTTAAGCGACTTCCAGACAGCACTCCTGTCTACAAGCAGCTGTTCTGCCTAGCGTAAGTAGATATCATTTGGCTGTCGTGGTTTTGGACGTCCACCTCACGATGGCGGTTTACGTGCTACTTAATTGACCGTGGCGGCAGCGTGTCGGCATTTTACTTGCTAGGGATCTTTGATCTAAGGGATGGTCTTTGCACTCTGATGATTTCCTCTCTGGGGACATACGTCCTCGCCAAGTTCGTGAAGTCGCCATTGATGCCATGGCTTGTATTTTTGTTTGTCATGGGCCATCTCACCATTAGCCACATCAAACGGTTTGTGGACGAGACCAACCCAAACAACGTCGACATAACCGGTGCACAGATGGTGCTTGTCATGAAGCTCTCTGCGTTTGCATGGAATGTTCATGATGGGCGGAGGCCACTTGCTGTAAGTGCAACAGCGTGGCTATGAGAACGAATCATGTAAGACTGACAATGTGCGTCTAGGAGCTGAGCCCAATCCAGCAAGACCGGGCACTGAAGATGTTACCAAGTATGCTCGATTTCTTCACCTACGTGTTATTTTTTCCTTCGCTGCTTGTCGGTCCGTCGTTTGATTATTCGGAGTTTCGACGCTGGCTTGATCTTTCGATCTTTGACGCCGAAGTTACTGCACAGAAGATAGCAAAGCCGACGTCGTGGAAAGTAAACAAGCGGCGAATCCCGCGCAGTGGTCGCGTCGCTGGACGAAAGGCACTCATGGGTGTGTTTTGGATCGCACTATGGGTTGTGCTGTCGGGCAAGTTCTCGACGGAGTACCTTCTCTCTGACGCGTTTCTGGGGCGGTCGTTTGTGGTGCGGATATTCTACTTGTGGATCCTCTCCTTTGTGTACCGGCTCAAGTATTACGGTGCGTGGTACTTGTCAGAGGGTGCCTGCATTCTTTCCGGTTTAGGTTACAACGGTATTGACCCTCTGACGAAGAAGCGGAAATGGGATCGCGTGCAGAACATTGACCCGTACCGCTTCGAAACCGGCCAGAACACGTACACGATGCTGGAGACATGGAACATGAACACCAACAAGTGGCTGAAAACGTACATCTACCTCCGTGTAACGCCGCGGGGTAAGAAGCCTGGGTTCAGAAGCACCCTCGCGACGTTTCTGACCTCGGCGTTGTGGCATGGCGTATATCCGGGCTATTACCTTACCTTTGTGACTGGCGCGTTCATGCAGTCCTGCGGCCGCTATTCGCGGCGATATATTCGCCCATTTTTCATGGCTGCAGACCAGAGTGTGCCTGGACCATACAAACGCTACTTTGATTTGGCAACTTACATCGCGATGCAGCTCACGATGGGTTACGCTGTGCAGCCGTTTGTGATACTCACCTTCCGCGAATCAATGCACGTCTGGCGGAGCGTTTACTTTTATATACACATTGCGCTCTTCGTCATGACAGCGCTGTTCTCTTCTCGTAAGGTGACAAAGATCATCTCGAAGGCTCTCAAGGACCGCACCGCGCGCTCATCGAAACTCGATCAACTCCGTTTCGAAGTCGAGCAAGCGCGCTCGAAGATGTCGCAGGATGAAATCAAAAGCGCGACCGAGGAACTGCCTACGCTGCAGCATGCGCCGTCGTTGGGCTTGCCTGACGTCGACGTCGACGACACAATCGCGATGGTCAAGCAGGAAATGGAAGAAGATCTCGAGGAGCTTCGCGATTTCCGTCGGCGCGCGACGATGCGACTGGAGAGCGCGAAAGCGGCAACGGCAGCAGGAACAAAGAGGCCGAAAACGGGGAGCAGGAAGACGTAGGCTCCTGGGCCCTGTGATCTAGCTGCTAGTATGGTGGGCAAGGCCGTTAATTCGATCTCGCCGAAAGCTTGTTTACCCTAACCTGAAGTCATTGGGCAGCGATAAGAAAGCGATTTGATTTTGTTTGGCACTTGGAGTTTCGAATGTATAGAGCCTCAAGGCATGGCTAAACGACTAATTGGAAAAGTATATAGATGTGTTCATCGATAAATCAATGGGCGATATGTGTTACGAGCTGTAAAGATATGCGAGGCGATATGGCGATACGACTGCTTGTATTAGAAGTTTCATGAACAATATGAAGTAATATAATACACACGGTAGAAACGCTGAATTGGGCTCATGTGAGCAAGAAAAATGCGACAAAAACGCCCCCCCCCAAAAAAAAAAGGCAAATAAAACAAAAAAAACAGAAGAGAGCGCGCAACGTCCCTAACTAGTAGTACCAGCATGATACTCCAGTATTAGGAGAAGTGCAAAACCAAGACATCAGGAAAGAGCCAATAAAAGCGCCAATAATCCGACAACGCAGCATGAGTAGAAGTAAATGCAAGATGAACATTATTAGAGAGTGTCTGCAACTGCACTGTATGAAGGAGGCGGCGCATCGTCGTCCACGGCAGATACGGGAACTGCCTGAGCAGTGTGTGGTTGAGGTGCACGAGAACGCGCTGAAGCGGTGGCTGTGTACACTGGGAGCTGCTCTATGTGGTTGAGTCCCTCCTGCACGCGCTCGCGGATGCGTTCAAACGCCTCGTGAAACTCGAATGCACCGCCTTCGTTGAATGTGATGGTAAGCTCGAACGGCACGCGCTCAGGCAATCCGCCATCAGGGACAGGAATCACGACTGCCATCCACGCATTTGGACCAAACCATGGCTGCGTGACGTGCGCATCGTAAATATTGCGCAGTGGCGCCGCGAAGGAGGCGAAGCCCGGCGCAGGGCCAAGTCCGTGTGTGTGCGAGTCCGGGACATATATCAGCCGCTGCGATGTGATCAGTAGTTGCCCACGAGAAGACTCAAATCGCGGGAGCGACTGTGCGGCGGAGACGGCGGCAGCATTGCCAGGGAAGGTGCTGGAAGATGAAGGGAGCTTTGCGATCGACTTTAAACGGAAGGCCGAGCGCGCGGCAGCACGGAAGACGGTGGTCTCGCCCTCGAGCGGAACATAGACGTCCGCAGGAGAGCGCGCAAGCATGACCCAGTTGAGGGACATTGTACTAGTCGGAGGAAGACGGAGTACTGGCGTGTAGAGGAACGTGTGTGGAGGGGTTTGATCGTAGAAGCTCGCACGTTAAAGCGAGGCAGCCGAAGGCAGTGGAAGTACGGGCCCCTGAGCTAATTCCTCGTAAGTTCATAACCTTGAATGCTATGTACTCCCCCAAGCGCAGGGCAGTCATCATGAAGGCCAGGGCCAAGCTCAGAAATTGGCTGCTAAGTGTCCAGAGCTAACTATTTGATGACGTCCTAATGATCATAGAGGGGCTTCCCTGCGAAGTTAATCCTTGCAAATTGCTTCACTGCGACTGCTGAAGTTCTGCGAGTGCAACTGCGTGTGGCCTCTATGGATTACAGCCGGTCGATAATATATATCAGATGTATCGCACCGCAGACATATATCGGAGTCCTCAAGACAAATCATGAGCTCCTCAGCGACACGTTTCGCAACAGCTTTTGCATCTTGTTCCCGAAATGGCAACGTGAATTGCGGGGCGCGACAATTCGACGTCGCCGACGGCGGACACACGTCGGCTTCTGCCCGCCTTTACAAAGTTACAACTTTCTTGCGGTCCTGCTTTCAACACGCAGCACCTGAGCGACCAATCACAGCGGTCGCAGCACAAACGCGACGGATGCCTCAAATTAGCTAATTCCCCGATGCGGCTGCTCATCGCACGCAGCGGCTCAAAGCCGCTGCGCTCAGACGGGTACGAGTCCCGCCGTGAACGCGGTACAGACCCCGCGTCTACAAGCCCCGCGTCAGCGCCAGATGTCTCCGCCGACGAGTTCAGTCGCGTCTCCGTACTCCACAACTAACCAAACAACCCACCAAGCAACCCACCTGCCATCTTTCCCACGCCTCATACTCCCCGCGGCCGTCGCCGCCCGTCCACTCCTCGCCCGCGTCGCCAGCCAGCGCCCGCACCGCTATGCCTGCTGTCCTGCCCTCGCCCGCGTCGCCGCAGCTCAAGACGGAGTCATCCGCTGCTTCTGCGGCCTCCGCCACCACTGGCGCAGGCCCCCAGCAGCAACAGCAGGCGACGCACCCCCCTTCCCCTTCTCAACACTCACAACAACAGCAGCAAGCGCGCGCTTCTCCTGGTTTCCAACAGGCGTCGCCGCCTGCAGCAAGCGCGGGCGCTACAGCTGCCGTCGGCGACAACCCCGCGCCGTCCGTGCTGCCGACAAAGATGCTCGACAGCCACCCGCACAAGCACTCCCACGCGACCCACCACCACTCTAAGGCCGCCCACAGCGCCGCGCGAGACTCTAGCAACGACAAACGCAAGCTGGTCATCGCCTGCATCGCGTGTCGCAAGAAAAAGGTGTGTTTTCTGTTGTTGCTGTTCCCCACTGATACTCCTTTCCCTCTGCATTGTCTCCGCTCTGCGCAATCGCCCAACCGCCAGCGCTGACTCCCCGCACAGGTCAAATGCTCTGGTGATCGTCCCGCATGTGGCAACTGTTTGCGGCTCAATGTTCCTTGCCAGTACCCTGCCGTCAAAAATCGTGGCTCGCGCTTCGGCTATCACGAGATGCTCAATAAGGTCAGTTACCCCAGCTTCTCGCCTTGGCGTCGCACAACGTACCTAACCGTTTTTACCTTTCCGCAGCGTCTCGAGATGATGGAGCGACACATCAAGCCCCCGGCGGTCGGTAATCCCTCGTCGCCCTACCATGTCTCCAACAAACTTTCCGTACGCCCTCCTGCCCCCATCGTGCGAGCTTCCTCCTACAACAATCCTTCGGCGTTCCAGTCTCTACCGCTGTCGACAACAACCGCACCACCGTCTGTTGGTCCCTCTGCTCCTTCCACAGATCCCAAGCAGTACCGCTTCAAGCGCGCCGCCGATGGAACCTACAAAGGCATCACCTATGGTGCCGATAAGCCTGCTGGATCGCGACCACGCGTCGACGACGACGACGTCGTCGACCAGGACCTCATCCAGAGCCTCGGCGGTGGTGCAAACACCGGCTCCGACGTTGAATCACCAACCAGCTCTCGTGAGCGCGTCATCGCCAATCCTGCGCTGGCGAACGTCAACATGCCAGACTTCGAAGTCATCGAACATCTTACAGAGCTTTACTTCCGCTATCTCAACAACCAGTCCTACGCCTTCCTGCACAAACCAACTTTTGTACCCCGTCTTCGCGCTGGCCAGGTCAATCCTCTACTTGTTCTTGCCGTCTGCGCGGTCTCCGCGCGCTTTTCTCGCCATCCACAGATCCTCACACAGCCCCGGTATGCCGCAGGCGAGCCCTTCCTGCTCGAGGCCCGCAAGTTGCTCAGTCAAGAATTCGACGAGCCTACCGTTGAGACGACGCAGGCTCTGCTAATTATGGGATTCAGTGACTTCTGTGGTCTCAATGGTGGCCGTGCAGCTATTTACTCAGGTCTATCCATGCGAATGGCCGCTACGCTTGGACTAAACAAGGAGAGCGATGATCCGGACTTGAGTTGGGTCGACCGTGAGATCAGACGAAAGACATGGTGGAGTGTGCTCGTTTTTGATCGGTTAGCGCATTCTGGCCCAAAACGCTCCTTTCTCCTCATGGAGGAGGAATGCCAGATTCAGTTGCCGTCTAGCGACCATGCTTTTCTCAACAGCATTCCTGTCGTCACAGAGCTTCTTACGGGCGAGTATCCCCCTAACGACCCCGATCTTCCGCGCGTGCCTCTCGAGCTTCCGGGCTATCACATCAAGTCTGTTATTATGTGGGGCCACATCGCGTCCTATGTAAACATGGGCCGCAAGAAGGAGAACTTCGCGCCTTGGACGGAGTACTCCGAGTTCCACAAGCTAGAGCGCGAAATCGATAGCTTCTATTCGTCCCTTCCCTCCCACCTTGTGTACTCACGCGATAATCTTATCTCTCTCGACGCGACGCAGCAGGCAGGCACGTTTGTGCACATGCACGTCGCCATACAGCAATGCCTCTGCGCGCTGCACCGCTGTATATACCCCTACGACCATTCTAACTCGAAATTCGAAGCCGCGCCGATTTCATTTATCGAGCGCTCCGCGAACAAGCTCACCGCCGCAGCGTGTGCCATCTCTGGCATATTGAACGACACGTTGCAGGTCGAGGACGTACTTCCGGCATCTTTCGTCGGCTTTGGCGCATACAATTCAGCCACAGTGCATATCGTCAACGCATTCGCTAGTGATCCGGCGATCTCAATGATGGCAAAGAAGCATCTAACCGTGAATCTCAAGTTCCTTGTACTTATGCGCGAGTACTGGAGTATAGCTGGCAGTTGGTGTACTACACTCAAGGACCGGTATTTTCATAAACTTCGGCTCGAGCGGAATCCGGATGTCGTCGACACAGCAACACATATCTCGCGGCCGCCTTCGCCTACTGTGCGCTATGGCACGCTTGATTATGCAGGCCGCGAAACCAGTCCAGGCGCTACCAAATCCGAGTCTGGCGCTACCTCCTCTGGAACGTCAGGCCGGAGGCGAAGCTTGTCGAATTCTCAAATCACGACATCGACGCACGAGGCTGGTATGCAGCAGCAACAGCAACAGCAGCAACAGCAACAAGTACAACAGCAAAAACAGCAGCAACAATCACAGAAGCAGCTCAAGCGGAGTCCGACATTTGCGGCGCCTACGCCGCTCATGGGGCTTTCTGCAGGTCAGGCCAGCAGCAGCAGCACTCAGCGGATGTTGCCGCCACTGCCACCGCAATCTATGCGGACACAGCAAGGCCTGGTGCCGCAGAAGCAGCAGTTGCAGTTGCAGCAGTTGCAGCAGCAGCAACAACTACAAATTCAGCAGCAACAACAGCAGTTGCAGCTTCAACAGCAACAGCTTCAACAGCCACAGCAGTTTGCGACCGACACGCTCATCCTTCCTTCGACATTCCCGCCAGTGGAAGACGAGCAACCGAACCCGTATCTCTACGAGTTTGATGAGGCGTGGCTGCGCGCTCTGGAGAACAATAAGGACAACGTCGTCATCGACGCAGACCGGGTTGGCGAGAACTCGTTTTTAGATTTTGGCTCATCAAATTGGTTTATTGACATGCCAGCACAGGCGTTGCCACCGGGTGTGCTGGCGAACTCCACGCCTGATTACGCGCAGGATGCACTGTTGCAGGTGCAACAAACACAACAACAGCAGCAATCGCAGCAAACACAGCAATCGCAGCAGTTGTTATACCCAATACCACAGCAGCCGCAACAACCGCAGCAGCAACCGCAGCAGCAACCGCAGCAGCAGGATACGGTGCAGCCAACTAGCGATTCGTTCTTCACCGAGATCTTTGGCGATATCGTTTGGGACCTGAACGCCACCAGCAGTAATAGCGCCGCCGCGACGTCGACCAATACACCTATCTCTACTGGTATCACGACGACTATTGTCACGGCGCCGCCACCCCCTCCATCACAGCAACAGCAGCAGCAGTTGACGAAATCGTCCAAAAGCTCAAAGAAGAAGAAGAAATAGAGAGCAATTTCCGAGTTTTTCAATCGCTCTTTTGGTGTTAAAGATGTCTTGTTTTCTCGTCTTTCTGCATGTGCCACGCCTTGCCTTTCATTCTCAATTCGCTCATCCGAGGGTTTTTTGTTCATACTTCTTCCTCCTTACTTGTTGCAGCGCTAATGATCTCTTCATTATTCCAGGTGAAACACCAAAAGTTTTCACGCGCTCAAACTGAGTCGGTAATTACGATCATGACGGTGTCTGCTACCTTTTCAATGGAGTGTGTATGTTGTACAATAGCATGTATACCAAATTGCTCTTACCAGACTCTTGTTGTTTTTGTAACTTGTTTGATTCGAGTTTCGTTTACGCTTGTCATTTCTGTCCTTTTGGTGCGTGCATTACAGACAGAACGGTATTCAGCTTAATACTACGCAAAGCGAATGGAGTTATAGTAGTATCTTCCTTTTCATCATACTCCAACTGCGACTGGATAGTCACTGTGACAGCACTACTCCCTGCAAGCTAAAATGAACCACTCTATAATAGTTTGCTGGAAGCTGAGATCCAGATTGCAAGTTCGAACTATTACATCGGGAATCCAGGCATTTACTTCATTCTGTAAAAGAGATTTGATCATTAACACAAATACAAGATGAAACGCCACGTCCGTCCATTGTTGTCCTGCCATTGTCTGTCCTATACTATGAGTAGCAGCAACAAAGAAGAAACATAACTACAAATCATAAACTGCTGATATTAAATGCAAAGTTTCGTCGCTGTTTCAACTTCATTCAGTGCTGTCACCGCAAGTGTGCGCGTAACAACTGATTAGCCCTCGTCGCGAGGGGAATACCTATCTGTCTATCCAAATCCATGTAAAAACAAACCCTCACACACTCACTCAAGCGCATACAAGAATACGGAGAAAAAGCAAATAACAGGAGATTCCTAATCCCGTGATTTGTCACCACCGCTGCTGCTATCACCAGCGCCCAGGCCGCCAGAAGAAATGCCGCCGAGCACTGAATGCATATCGCTCATTGCAAAGAGCAATTCGTCATCATCAAGAACACCAGCGCTGGCAATTGCACTGCCGCGGGGAGGTGTGGCACCCCGTCCAGAACTTGTAGTGGCGGCCGTATCAGTGATAACAGCGCCAGCAATAGAAGTATTATCCTCCGAACGTGGTATTGCCGCAGCCGCAGGTGACGAGGAATATGACGAAGATAGCTGCATCGACCGACGTCGCTGCTCCGATGCGTCGTCATTGATTCCTCGTCGCTGTCGTAAACCGCCATGCTGCACGTCGCGCGCCCGTGGTACTTGAGTCCCCGCCTCATGTGGGCTATACAAGTCGTCGTCGTCGTCCTCATCATCATCTTCAAACACTGCCTCATTGCGGAACCTATCTGCCGTCAGCGCCTCGCTCAGGCGCGATGGAATCGCAGGAGTGTGTGGTGTCGATGGAGACACCGCTTTGAAGCTTCCCGCGCTTGAAGTTGAATTGGTTCTGTGCTGTGGCTGCTGTTGCTGTTGTGCGCTGAGTGAGGCAGTCAAGCTATCTGTCAACACCGCGTGCGACTCGCGAAGCAGCTGGAAACGTGATAACGACGTGCGTGAGGCAGAGCCAGGAAATACTGTCGTACTTCCAGTCGACCCGGCACTCGTGGAGTACACAGACGCGGAAGCGTTTCCGACGGTGACGCTGCTGCTTCCACGTCGAGCGACTGAGAACGAATTTAAAACAGGCTGCGAAGCAAGCATACGCATGAACGCCTGGAGATCTGCAGCGTCGTCACCAGTCGCTGCGACGGCTGGAGCTATTGTGGACGCCGTGGTCGTGTTGCTGCGAGATATAGACGCAGTTGGATCGCGTAGAAGAGAAGGTGATGGTCCAGATGAGTCTTGAGTGAACGACTGTTGTGGATGTATCACAACCGAGTTTCTGGATGCGAACGACGAGCTGAATCTCCTTCCACTCCCAGGAGATCCGGAGACAGGTGATTGTCCCGCGGCAGCGATCACACCTGCTTGCCCGATCGTGAACCGCGTCGTACCTGGCGAAATCGAAGAACTGCCGCGACTGCTCGCAGACTGTGCAATCGCGGTGCCAGTAGCGCCTGACAGCGATGACGAGGAGGATACGCGGTGATATGTCAATCGTGGGTACGACGACGGTCCGAGTGTATCCAATGACGGCGATGCCGAGAGTGCTGGCGACTTGAACGGTTGAATAAATGAGCCTGGGCGTGACTGCGGAGTATTGACCTGCATATTGTTAATAGCAAGTCGTTGAGCCAGGTACAGAAGATAAGCGTACAATAGAACGAGCAGATGAGGCGGTGGCGCCCTGTCCGACACTGTTCGACTGCGCAGATGATAAAGTTGACAATGCCGACTGTCCGCGAGACGGTATCGGTACATGAAACGATGTCAAACTTCCGTACGACATGCCGGGGTCCGGCACATCCAGATTCGCTATCGCATTCTGAGAAGATGGAAGACTATAGTTGAATGGCGGTGTTCGAGACGAGCGGGAATACTGTCGCAATGCCGCCGTATGATTGTGCTGCAGATTCAGCTCGTCGAGACTCTGGAGGTGTGTGCTTAAAATTGACTCGGCATCGGCGACTTGGAAGTCGCAGTTGGTCCTGTAAGTGACCTGTATACTAAACCTTCCAGCGGGTGTCGCAATATTCTTAAACTCATAGCTCTGCCACGGATCTGCTTTCGAGTCTGGAACCAGTGGTGTCTTGAGTCCCACCCTGCCACGATTCGAGATTGTGTAGGCGCCATTATACACACGGCACGACATCTTGACGTGGTTCAGGTTGGATTTGCCTAGTTTCCGCTTGAACCTCCATGCAGGAAGAAGTCGGGTGTAGGCGTAGAGCGAGCGAAAGAGAACGATGGCACGTTTGTACACGATGGGAAGGTCATCCGTGGATACAAACGCGGGGTCTAGCACAATCTTCCAGCGTTCAAGCACAACCTCCGGCCGGCGCGAGTCTGAGCGGACTCCCTGCGCGGCAGTAACAGCATCAACGCTCCACGATTTGCCGTTTTCACCAATACTTACGAGCACCTGATTTGACGCGAGATCGCGGGTATCGAGCACAGTCTCAATCAATAGAGGCGGCAACGACTTGAGCGAGGACGATCCAGCAGATGAGGAAGGAGAGGCGCCAGTAAAGAGGAGCTTGGCGTCAAATGTACGCCAAATGCGAAGCTCGTCGCGGAATGTGTCTTCCTCGCTGAGATCAAGCGCAAACCACTTATTTGAGCGTGTCGATGATGTACCACCCGGGTAAACCGGCGAGGCGGACATTCGGGACTGCAGCACGACATGCGCGGCTTTCGCAAACATGTTCTAGCATAAGTACTCATTAGCTTGTTTGTGCAGGAGGTACAATCTTGGGTAAGCATGACCAGTGACGATGTACGAACCTGCACGATCTGTGCGAGCCCCGACGCGGGATCGCGCGCGGACGCAGCAGCTGACGCGCCATGCTCGCTACCGGGGTGGCCACTACTGCTGCTGCCACCGACGGCAGCTGCTGTTGCAGCGTTGGCCATGGCAGGGCCGCCGTCGTGAGCGTACAAGACGCCCACAGGAGATAGATGACAGGGACTGTGGGACGCAGGACAACTGTGCGGCAGTGCGAGCCTGCGTGCGAGGCGAAGCGCCGGCTTCAGAGGTGTGAGTGATGACGGACCTCGCGCTCGTGTGTAGACACGGCAGGCCTGAGTACGGCGCTGCAAACGAGCAAGGCGCTAGAGGGCGGACGAGGA
Source organism: Limtongia smithiae (assembly GCF_038497785.1). Taxonomy (NCBI): domain Eukaryota; kingdom Fungi; phylum Ascomycota; class Lipomycetes; order Lipomycetales; family Lipomycetaceae; genus Limtongia; species Limtongia smithiae. Next base: position 726,360 of record NW_027117628.1, read on the forward strand.
AGAGCTTGATGGTAATGGTGAGGTCGTTGGCAGGGGAGATGGCGAAAGCGCGCGATACATGACTGGGGCGCCGCGCACCGCCTTCTGCGGCTCGTGCGGCTACCCCGAAAGCACCGCCACAGCTCAGGCCCTTCGAACGGCAACTCGACAACACTGGATTTGGATCCACGCGCCGACCACTTCCAAGAAGACCACCAGAAGAGGACGACCAGCCCCATCTCGCCATGGCTGTCCGCCTTCCGCGTCCACAGGTGTTGCGATATCCCGCGCTGGATGAGAAGTGGGTCTCCATCTGGCAACGCACGCCGTCACGCGGAACACCGACTCGGGGCCCCTTCTTCTGCCTCTCTCAGTTTCCGTATCCCTCCGGAATCTTGCATCTCGGTCATGTGCGCGTTTACACTATTAGTGATGTGCTGGCACGGTTTCATCGCATGCGTGGTTACAACGTCTTACACCCAATGGGCTGGGACGCGTTTGGGCTGCCGGCCGAGAACGCTGCAATTGAACGCGGTATTCCACCAGACGTGTGGACGTACTCCAACATCGACAAGATGCGCGCGCAGATGAAAAAAATGCTTGTCAGTTTTGATTGGGATAAGGTCAGCGTTGTGCATTGTATTTACTTTCCGTAGTGCCGTAGCTGACAATTTGACAGGAATTTGCAACATGTTCGCCTGACTACTACAAGCACACGCAAAAGCTGTTCATAGATCTTTTCAAGCGCGGTCTAGCATATCGCACCGAAGCACCAGTTAATTGGGATCCGATAGATCAGACTGTACTGGCTAATGAGCAAGTTGATGCTGAGGGTCGTTCGTGGCGTTCCGGCGCGCTCGTCGAGCAGAGACTGCTTCACCAATGGTTTTTCAGGGTCACGGATTACGCGGAGGACTTGTATAAAGATCTGTCCCTGCTTAAAGACTGGCCACATTCAGTCAAGTTGATGCAGCTCAATTGGATTGGGAGATCCGAAGGGGCTGAAATTGACTTCGCTGTGTCTTCTGGCGCTCTCCATGAACCTCTGTCCGTATACACGACTCGCGCGGACACCATACACGGCGTGCAATATATTGCGATTTCCGCAACACATCCACTGACTATTAAGCTGTTAGATGGAGGCGACTCGGAACTACAAGACTTTGTCAATAAGCTGAAGACCTTGGACGCGACCTCGAAGGAAGGTTTCCGTCTCAGTGATGTGCACGCCGTGAATCCTCTCACTGGTTCCGAAATGCCCATTTTTGTCGCACCCTATGTGCTGGGATCTTATGGAAAAGGCGCTGTTATGGGCGTACCCGCTCACGATGAGCGCGATTTTACATTTTGGCAGCACAATATGCCGGGTCAGAACATTCTTCGTGTCGTCGTTCCTCCGGCCGATGCCGCGGATCAAGACGACCCTTCACAGCCGTATACCGCAAAATCTGGCGTCATGGCGTCGGTAGTCGCCGAGTACGCTGGCATGCCTTGCTCCGAGGCTGCGGAAGCGATTTTGCAGAAACTAGCGGCAAGGGGATCAGGACGCAAGACGACCAACTTCCGTATTCGCGACTGGCTCGTCAGTCGTCAGAGATACTGGGGTGCGCCAATACCAATAGTTCATTGTTCGTCCTGCGGTTCTGTTCCAGTCCCTGAATCTGAGCTACCGGTTCAACTGCCCAAGTCAGTCCCGACTGAAGGTGCAGGATCGCCTCTTGCGCGCGACGAGCAGTGGGTTAGAACGACTTGCCCAAGCTGCCACGGTCCTGCGCATCGTGACACAGACACCATGGACACGTTCGTTGACAGTTCATGGTACTTCTTCCGTTTCACTGATCCGCACAACGAGAGGGCTCCCTTTTCGTACGACAATGCTTCGAGCATGCTCCCCGTTGATCTCTACATTGGCGGTGTTGAGCATGCCATCTTGCATTTACTTTACTCTCGTTTTTTTGCCAAGTTCTTGATGCAAGCCGGCGCGTGGAGTGGCGGCGATATGAACGGTGAGCCATTCAAACAACTCATCACACAAGGCATGGTTCATGGTAAAACATTCACCGACCCCTCCACCGGCCGCTTTCTCAAACCGGACGAAGTCGATCTTAAGAATCCACGGCAACCGCTTATGAAAGCTACCGGCCTGCCTCCAAACATCTCCTTCGAGAAGATGTCAAAGTCGAAATACAACGGCGTCGACCCGGAGCTCTGCATTGCGCAGTATGGCGCCGACGCAACGCGTGCGCATATGCTATTCCAGGCCCCTATTCCGGACACACTTGAGTGGGATGAGCACAAGATCGTCGGTATCCAGCGATGGCTCGCACGCGTGTACAAGCACGTACTGGCTGTCGCTGGCGACGTCGAACAGGAATCGATCACAGATTTTTCCATGCCTATGCAGCTTACGCGCGCCGAGATCGCGCTGTGGAGTGACGTTCAAGACATGGTTGTAAAAACCACGACGGCACTGGGTAGCGAGTTCACTCTGAACACCACCATCTCAAACTACAACAAGCTCACCATCAGCATTCTTGCGGCTTATGCGGCGACAAAGAGTGCCATTGTCGCAGGTAACACAGACCCCGACAACAAAGTATCCACTCGGGTCATGTTCAACGCGACCGCAACACTGATTCAACTCGCCGCGCCTGTCGTTCCTGCGACCGCGGAGGAGTGTTGGGAAGTCTTACTCGAGGCACAGGGACTTCCCTGGTCTTCAGTTTTTGAAATTGGTTCTTGGCCAGAGTCTCAGCCCGTACAGCCGCTGTCGAACATTTCAGACTACACCATATTTGTCAACGGCAAGATGCGATTTATGGCCAAGCTGGACAAGTCCTGGGATGAACAGCACATGCTTGATGCAATCCTGGCGACTGCCGAAGGTCATGAATGGCTTGTCGAGAAGGCAGAAGGTAAGACAGTACAGCGAGTGATCATACCCAAAGGAAAGACAACCGTTAGCCTAGTGCTGAAGTGATGCAACCAAGACCAAAATTGTACATAGTTGTATATACAAGTATAAATGTTCGAGTCGTTATGTAGATACTATTATATTCACAAATATGGATACAAGCATGCGAAAACAACCTAAAACAAATTTTTCGTTCCTCTAAGCCTGTTGATGATAATCAGTACTCGTCAGTCGTCCGTGATCCAGATTGCCTGCACTCACCTTCAACGCGTACTTTCGCTGAGGAAAAGCGATCAGTTTCTTAGTCTCCTTGACGGTCTTCAGGCTCTTTTGGTGCTTCGTCAATTGTCGTCGCAGAGCACGGGTCTTCTTGACGCGAAGGTCGAGCGGCATGTACTTCTTGCCCTTGTAGAACAAACGCAGCTGGGCTCGCGACTGCTGGTTGATGACAGTGAGGACTCGGGCAATAGACTTGCGAACGCCACTAATCCGGGTAGAGCCGCCGGTGGTGCCTCGGGCCTGCTGGACGCGAAGGGAGGCAAGCTCCTGCTTCAGCTCCTCAAGCTGCTTCTCGAGCTCGACCTTCGACTTGTCGCGGAGAGTGTAGACTTTGACGCCGACCTGGAATAACAGTTAGACTCCACTCATGGTGAAAAATCCTGCTACCAGGAAGATAGACAGCTATCACGAACCATTGCTGTGTGTAATGACTGTTGTTGACGAGCGGTACGCTGGATGTCGACCTGTTGTGCAGTTCAAGACGCAGACTTCGCGATGGGAGTGTGCTTGCGGCGACGCGGGTCTCGTGCGATACGCGTGACTGCTATGCGAATATGTTAGGGTAGAGCCCTAAGTTTTCCGGGCCTTAATCTGCGCAAGGCTGGGATGTACCGCACAGCCCGCACTCTACGTCACAGGTCCAAGTTGCGAAGCCCGGGTCGGACCTGACGACGCTCAGCCTGAACACATTGCATCATCAGGTTCATTCACCATTATTGCGACTGCCAATCCTCCTTCCCTATCCCAGTCGGCGCCATCATGACAGAAAGCTCCTCATACGCCTCTTTTGGTCAGCTGCGGACACAAGCGCGGCAGCTGGAGTCGCAGACGGAATCATTGTTTCTAACTTATTCCTCATTCTCGCAAAACCCACCTGCTGAGCCTACTGAGGCGGAAACAAAAACTGTCAAGAGTTTAGAAGATATTTTAGCAAAGGTGAGATCAGATTCTCACAGTACATTGGCTTGCAGTGGTGCTGATGAAATACGATCCAGCGAGAAGATATCTTGAACGCGCTATCACGGCTCTTGGACTCTGAACAAGTCACGTCGGCGACTCGACTGCATCATCTGCAGCGCCACAAAGAAATCCTCATAGAACACCAAAAGGAATTTGTTCGTCTCCAGCATGCGGTACAGTATGAGCGTCAGCGCGCCAATCTTCTGTCATCGGTCCGCAACGATATCGACAGCTTCCGATCCGCAACGTCATCTGCCGCTCCGGTCGACGCCCGCCGCGAGTCAGATTATATGCTAAACGAGCGGTCTCGGATCGACCGGTCGCATGGCATGATGGATGGTATTCTTTCACAGGCCTACGCCACTAGGGAAGAGTTTGGTCGGCAACGACAAATACTGCAAAGTATCCAGCGACGCGTGACAACGTCAGCAAGTCACATCCCAGGCATCAATACTATAATATCGAAGATCAACACTCGCAAGAAACGCGACAGCTTGATTATTGCGAGTTTAATTTCGCTGTGCATACTAATCTTGTTTTTCCTCCGTTGAGCATTCAAAAATGGTTCATCTTTTGACTCTGGCAGGTGTGCGGTTCGACAGCTTTTGGATTTTACCCTGGGTGGCGCATTTCTTGGAAGTTGTTGTAGTGGAACTAGTTGTGAGGTCTGCTATGATCACAATTTTATGCAGGTGATATCTGCGCGTATATACCTTTATTAAGGGTAGTAGGCTGGTAGTCGTTGCGAGAGTATGCTTTGTAATATACTGGGGCCGATAATCAACTGCGAAGGCGGCCGGCTGTCTATCGCGATGACGTTGGAATTTGGAAACTTCCAAACTCCCAACGCCATCGTTGAATATTTTTCAGGTCCCAGCTTCCTCCCGATACGATCTATATCGCAGCGATCTCAGACTACTTTCAATAGAACAGCTATTTGCACGATAGAAGGAGCACTTAGTATGTCCTACCAGTCAGTATTTGGGGCTACTGCTACCGCAGCAATCAACGGCGGCGCGGTCCCGCTTAGCAGCTACAATGACGGAAAAGCTATCCAGACGATGGCGACAGTGCTGTGTTGCAACTGTGGCGCTCCCATTGACGGCACCCTCGGCATATCGATGTGCTATGACTGTGTCAAGCTATCTGTGGACATTACCGAGGGCATTCAGCGCGAGAGTACAGTGAATTTTTGTCGCAACTGCGAGCGCTTTCTGCGGCCGCCTAGCCAGTGGGTTGCCGCGCAGCTTGAGAGCCGTGAACTTCTGGCGCTGTGTTTGAAGAGACTGCGAGGACTGACGAAGGTATTTTCTGCGGGTGGATAATGGAGACCGTGTCATACTAACGAGTATAGGTTCGACTGATCGATGCCGCTTTCATTTGGACAGAACCGCACAGTCGCCGAATCAAAGTCAAACTTACAGTGCAAGGCGAAGCCTTTGCGAATACCATTATTCAGCAGTCATTCGAAGTCGAATACATCGTCGTCGCAACGCAGTGCCCTGACTGCGCCAAGTCTTTCACCGCGAACACATGGCGTGCCACTGTCCAAATTCGACAGAAGGTGCCTCACAAGAGAACCTTCTTCTATCTTGAACAGCTTATTCTGAAGCACAATGCTCACCGCGATACGATTTCTATTCAAGAGACGAGGGATGGTCTTGATTTCTTCTACAGTCAAAAGAACCATGCGTTAAAAATGGTCGACTTTTTGTCGGCGGTTTCGCCAATTAAGATGAAGAAGTCGGAGGAGTTGATTTCCATGGACACGCATACCGCCACTCGAAGCTACAAGTTCACATTCTCTATTGAGCTTGTTCCAATTTGCAAGGACGATCTCGTGTGTCTGCCTAAGAAGATTGCGCGGGCGGCAGGAAATATTGCTCAGGTTACTCTATGTACCCGGGTTGGTAATGCCGTGCATTTGCTAGACCCCGAGACCTTGGACTCCATGGATCTGCAACCCGCCACCTACTGGCGCCAACCGTTCACGACCCTTGCAACATCTACAACTCTGACGGAGTTTGTCGTACTTGACATCGAGCTCACAGGTGTTGAACGGGGCAAATACGCATTGGCTGAGGTGACGGTCGCGCGGTCGTCAGATATGGGACGAAATGATAATACTTATTTTGTGCGCACACATCTTGGTGGCATTTTGCACACCGGTGACACTGTACTAGGTTACTTTTTGTCGAACGCAAACTTTAACCACGAGTTATGGGACACTCTGAATCAGAACAATGTGCCAGACGTTGTCTTAGTGAAGAAGTCCTACCCGAACCGCAAGAAGAGCAAGGGCAGAAACTGGAAACTGCGCCGCATGGCCAAGGAGTACAACGAGATGGAGGATTCAGGAAACTCTATGTCTGCCAAGCAGCGACAGATTGAACAGGACCGTGTCGAGCGCGACTACGAATTGTTCTTGCAGGAGCTGGAGGAAGATCCGGAGTTGCGTGGCACAATCAATCTTTACAAGCAGCCAAATTCACAGGTCGCAGGCAGACAACGGCAGCCGCAGGCGGCAAGAATGGAGGGTATCGAAGGCGGCGGCGAGGACGAAGTCAGCGAGGTTGATGGAGTTGGCGATGCGATGGAGACGGATGACAACGACGGGCATGCGGCGGAGTCTGAGTTTGACGAAGAGGACGACGATGAAGACTCCTTGCCTGAGGTCGGTCTTGATGAACTCCTAGACGAGATTGACGAGCTTACGTTGGAAGATGCATATGTGGACGAATAGTTTTCTGGATTTTGAATGGGTTCTAAGTTTTTGAAGAGTACTTAAAGGGTTCCTGTTGATTGCATCATGTATCGTCTAACAAAGTTCACGTTAAGATTCACGTCTTGAGTAGATATGTTAGTCTTATCTTAGAAGTTCGGGCATAAATGACTGGTGTTCGTTCGCCGACCGGCTGGGTTTCTCAGCCTATTCTGATCTGTTACATATGACTAGGCCGATCTTGAATTGCATGCGTTTGGTGACAGTCTACGTCTTACGGCTACAGTGCGCAATCATCGGGGATGGCAGCTCGCAGCAAGATAGCGCGTGCTGCTAGCGCGAAAGCTGGTTAGTCCACAGATGATGGCGTCTAGTAGAGGCCAGGGGGGGGGGGGGGGCAGAGACAACAGTGACCGTACGTTGTTCGGGTGAGCCGGAGCTACAGAACGCGGTCCAGGGCCATAGATACCGACCGGCCCGGACATATGTCGCGTCATGTGCCGTGTGAACAGCGTATCTGATACGAGCGCGTGGTGTGTTAGTGCTCTGTGATCAATCAGCGAGTACTGAGCGTGATGATAGCCCAACCGCCGGGAGCCAAGCAACGCGACGGCGCATGGAGCGGTTGGTGTCGGACCGCTCAAGGCTTGATTCTCAAGCACAATACGCCGCAAGCCCCGGCCCCCTGGCGCTAGGATTTGCCGTTGTGCACGGCGCTGCAAAGTCTATCGCGATCCTGCATTGTGGCTTAGCGGTGTTAAGCCTTATCCACCTGTTCCTTGACCTGCTCGCGATGACGGTGGAGCACCTTTGCGTTTCCCCGCACCAGCAGCTGTGACCCACATGCGCTCAGAGCTGCACGGCACCCTCGCATCGCACAGCCCTGACGCGTTAGAAAAGAAAGGTTGGGCTGTGCGCGAGGCTAACTGTCCCTCTGCGACTGTGCGCCTTGCACGGACGTCGTGCTGCTTGATTGCTCGTGCTTATAGACCACACGTCAATTGAATGAAAAACCGTTCGTCATTTAGTTGAGGTGGAATTATGGTCATGAGCAACCGTGCGATGATACGGCACAGCAGGTCGCATCTTATAAGGAGTTACACAGATTCTGCTCAAATTGGCCGATTGGCTTCGCTCCCGTGCCCAAGTCGGCTTGTCGAGACTTGCTCTCCATGCAGCTCAGTATATGCGCCGTCAGAGGAACGACCGATTCCTCGTTGTCGCGATATAGAGTCACTCACCTTGCATAAGCTGGGCCTGGCTACACTTGCACCAGATACGTGCGCCACAGAGATCATCGCTGCGCCCGTTAGCCGCTAGCCTCTTCTCGAAGTCGGGAATCTTTAGACATGCTGACACATCCGTGCTTTGTCGGTGATACCCTTTCTCCCAGATGGCTATGCACCACATCAATACTGTACTGCTTTGGATACTTGGAATCTACTGTCACTGTTTGCTATCTTGCTGGCTCTTTGAAGGTAGACGGCTCCCGGCAAGTCGCAGCAGCAGTCACATCCCTGCGAGCCTTCAGTATAGCTCACTGCTTTAGTTATATCCCCAACCGACTTTCACAAAGACCGCCTGCGCCAAGCCTAGATATGCAACGGCTAATGCAGTCTTCCCCCAAGACAATAACGGGGCGGGGGTACTGTATGAGATGCAGCCTTTTATCTTCGTTTGGCGTATGATAGACTCCACCATGCGGTCATGCTGCAGCGGTCAGTGATTCGGACCTTCCGACTCTACGCTTGCCGATTGTACAGCCTTCCTGTATCCTGTTGCGCCAATCGACTAACTCTTACATGCTCGGAACATCCCGTTATTAATAGATATGTCGCAAGACCATACGCCGGCTTAAATAGCAACTTATATGACTAACGTCTTGCTGAATACTCGTCGGGTCGGCTGCGTTGTGCACTTAGCAAGGCAGGTCACGACAACTGGAGCAATGGATATTTCCGACCATAGCGAGGACGAGATCAACGAGAAAAAGGGTGTATCTCAGATCGACGAGAAAGAGGTTGCAGTTGTTGACAGTGTGAGGTACTACAGTCATCTGGACCGCGACGTCGTGATAGAGCATCTATCGCATTCGCGTGACTTGAAGGATATTATTGAAGATGAGATTCAATTGAATTTCATTCTCGAGAAGCTCGCGTTGCTTGGAAGCAATGAGGCTTTGGTGATCCTTGGCAAAGCCGAGAAGTACCACCAAGACGATTACAACTTTCCTCAAGACACAATGACGAAGATTCAGCGCATTTTGAAAGGGCCAATGGATCTGGACGAGGAATCATATGAAGTTGAGTTACGAATTGAGGCGACATTGATGAAATACTACTCGCCCTATCCTGAAGTGCGCTCTGTCGTCAGTCCTGTCGATGATCCTACGGCCTATGTTGAGACTATTCGCGCATACGCTGTTGGCTTGCTGTGGAGTGCCGTCGGTTCTTACATTTGCGAGTTGTTTCAACCGCATCAGCCATCACTGACCATCTCGGCTGTGTGTTTGCAGATTCTAGCATTTCCATGTGGTAAGTTTCTAGCGCGCGTTCTGCCGGACAAGGGTGTCACATTGTTTGGCAAGAGACATTCACTCAATCCAGGCCCTTGGTCATACAAGGAGCAGATGTTCGTCACAATCATGATTAATACCGGTGGTCGCTTCTCCAACGTCATCAACCATATATTTATTCTCAAGCTGCCTGTGTACTTCGACCAGAAATGGGTCAAGTTCGGATTCATGTTTCTCATGAACATGTCCACGGAGTTTTTTGGTTTTGGAATGGCCGGTGTGTTGCGTCGCTGGGTTGTCTACTCGCCTAAGGCTGTGTGGCCGACGATCATGCCGACGCTTGCTCTCAACAAGACGCTGATGTTACCGGAGCAAAAGCAGTCGATTAACGGCTGGACTATCTCTAGATATAGGCTGCTTGCAATCGGACTAGCCGGTTCGTTCTGCTACTACTTTCTGCCGGATTTCTTGTTTCAGGCACTTTCGATTTTCAACTGGATGACGTGGATTGCACCGGAAAACAAGACATTGGCTATAGTGACTGGCTCGAAGCTTGGTATGGGTTTCAATCCGCTGGCGACATTTGACTGGGCAACAATTAACTATTCGACACCACTTGCGAAGCCGTTCTTTTCTACTCTGAATCAGTACATCGGTGCGGTTGGTAGCGGTCTACTGATTCTTGCTCTATACTGGAAAAACTATAAGTACACTGGACACCTGCCAATCAACTCCTCGTCTACTTTTGCCAACGATGGCACTACATTTACCGTCTCAAAGGTGCTGACCTCTGACAATCGTTTGGATGAGGCCAAGTACAAGGCCTACTCACCGCCATATCTGACTGCCGGTAATTTGGTTCGGCAAGGTGCGGCATTTGCACAATACACCACGTCGTTTGTGTTCATTCTTCTGACGGACTGGAGACTGCTTGTGCAGACGTTCAAGAGTATCGGCAAGAGTATCAAAAATCTTCGCAACGGAGCTAATGATATTGATGACTTTGATGATCCTATTTCGCGCATGATGAGCGTCTACCCAGAAGTTCCAGGCTGGTGGTATCTTTCGATTTTGGTAGTGGCTCTGGCATTTGGTATTATTGCATTCGAGACCTATCCTGTTGGCGTCGGTGTCTGGGTTATTTTCACGATTTTTGGTATTTCGTGCGTGCTGTTATTGCCATCTGCTATCATCTACGCCGTGTCCGGCTACCAGCTTGTGTTGAACGACTTTATGGCGCTGGTTGGCGGTTACTTGGTTCCTGGATCCGGAATCGGTGTTCTGATGTGCCGTTTCTATGGGTGGAATATGGACGTTCAGTCGGAGACGTTTGTGTCCGATTTGAAAATTGGGCATTACAGCAAGTTGCCTCCACGCGCTGTCTTCCGAGGACAGATTGTGTCAACGCTGCTTCATGTGTTTGTCACGCTCGGTAGTATTCTGACATTGCTGGATACGATTCCGAACATTTGCACATCTACACAGACCAACCGCTTTACATGTCCGACAGAAGGCGGGATGTTTACATCCGTGATCATGTTTGGTACTATTGGACCTGACCGTGTTCTGAACAACATGTATCCAGGGTTGAAGTACTGTTTCCTTGTCGGTGTACTGCTCGCGATTATTACTTATGTTCTTCGTCGCGCATATCCTGAGCAAATGAGATACGTGCATCCTGTGATTTTGATGTCCGGTTTCGCGGTGTGGGGCCAGACCTACAATTTGACCTACTACACCGGCGGCTTAATCGCGTCGTACTTCTTCATGTCTTTCATCAAGCGCCGTTACATCGCGTGGTGGACAAAATACAATTACGTTCTCACGTCAGCACTGACAGCAGGTACTGCGTTCTCGGCTATCGTGATCTTCGGTGGCTTGAGCTATACGCAGACCACTGTCGATTGGTGGGGAAACTCAGTGAGTGCTGCTGGTATAGATGGCACGCAGTCGGCACTCTATGCGATTCCCGAGAAAGGATACTTTGGCGTTGGTCCGGGTGAGTTTGAATAGTACGTTTTTGATGTTTTCGCGTGTTGTTAGTTTGCCATGTTTGCGGTAGTTAATGGAATACTTCGTTGTCGGTGTTGGGGGCACGAATTTCCCCACACTTCCTGCTCAGCCGCAAGCCGCACTCTGCACACACGTGACTAGCTTCACCCTGAATCCCCAACGTAAAAATGGTGGCTCTCCCGTAGCGCCGCAGTTGCGCGCGAGATCACAAGCCAAACCAACTGCAACGACTTCTGTAGGAATTAGCCGCTTCTCAGATTTCCCTGCTGTTTTTGTTGTCGCCATGAATGTTCTTGTGTATGCAGGTATGTGCTATTTGGTAAGTGACATGATGTGACACACATTTGCTCATCATCTGCAGGCGCTGGTACTACGGTTGAGTCTGTCGCGCAATGTACCGCGACGTTGCGCACGCTACTATCCCCAAATTACGCAGTCCTCACAATCGACTCAGAAGCGCTCATGTGCGAGCCATGGCAGCAATCGACGTCGCTTGTGGCGATCCCCGGCGGCGCCGACTTGCCCTACTGCCGTGCGTTGAACGGTGAGGGCAACGCCAAGATTAAGGCGTTTGTGCGCAAGGGGGGGGCGTTCCTCGGGTTCTGTGCTGGTGGCTACTATGGCTCTGCGAGGGTGGAGTTTGAGGAGCATGATCCAACGTACGCGGTTGTCGGGTCGCGTGAGCTGGGGTTCTATCCCGGCACTGCGCGCGGTACTGCCTTTCCTGGATTTGTGTATGACTCCGAATCTGGTGCGCGGGCTGTCAGGCTTCGTGTTAATCGGGAGGCGTTGCCATATCTCAGGATTCCTGAGGATGTGGATGACACTGACGATGAGACGTTTGAGTTCGCTTCGTACTACAACGGTGGCGGTCTATTTGCAGACGCCGACAAGAAAGATGTAACCGTGCTCGCGCGGTACTGCGACGCGACAAAAGTCGAGGGTGGCGATGCCGCGATTGTTCACATCGCAGTCGGTTCAGGCGGCGCAATTCTCACTGGCCCTCATCCGGAGTTCTCGCCAAAGAGACTCCGCAAAACAGATCCGAATCTGCCGCCGTTCTATGGGGACATGGTGCAGCGACTGTTGTCGGATAGTTCTCGGCGCATTGAGTTTTTGAAGGCGATGTTGCGGAAACTCAAGTTGAAGGTGAACGAGACGGTGACTGAGGATTCGGCGCCTGTTATTACGCCGATTCATGTTACGTCCGTGTACCCTGAGAGTATCAAAGCGCTCTGGGGTACTCTCACGAGCGCGAGCGGGTTGCTAGTCAAGGACGAGAAATCTGGGAAATTGACCCATACTGGTGAAAACGATACTTTCGTGTATTCTACGGCCTTAGATTCGCCTTTCGATCTGAGTCAGTTGAAAGAATCACTGTCTTCTGATGTGGAAGAAGAACAGCAGGACGACCTCAACAAAGTGATCAAACAGGTCAGAATATATGACGATTTCGAGAAGCCGTGGCCCTCACTCCGCGACACGCCGTACTTTGACCACGGTCTGTACTATCGCCAGCTAGCACCCCCTGGCTTGAAGCCACAGACATTTGGCTCCATCATCGGGTACGCGGAGGTTGTTACGTCGACGTCAACGATGCTAGACAAGAATCTCTCGATACTCCGCAACCTGCCGACAGGGTACACGAACGTCGGCACAGTGCAAGTTGCGGGCCGCGGCCGCGGCGGAAATGTGTGGGTGTCGCCGATTGGCTTGCTCGCGTTTTCAATCGTCATTCGGCACCCCATAGCGATCCAGGCTCAAGCACCACTGGTGTTTATTCAGTATATCGCTTCTCTTGCAATAGTGGAAGCCGTCAACACGTACGGCCAAGGCTACGATGATCTCGGCGTGAGATTGAAATGGCCCAACGATGTATACGCGCGCAACCCTGCTTATGACGCGGCCAAGGCTGCGCACGAGCAACCACTGCCACCGGAATACCTCAAGATTGCAGGAATATTGGTGAACAGCAACTATAGCGATGGAGAATACCTGCTGGTCGTTGGCTGTGGCATCAACACCGCCAACGAGGCGCCATCGATCTCACTTAACGCACTCGTTGCGGCGTTAAACATTGCCCGGCGACGAAAGGCACAATCTGGGCTAACGCCTTTCAAAATGGAGATCTTGTTGGCGCGCATCATGCGCTTGTTCGAAGCGATGTATACGGTCTTCAAAGTCGAAGGGTTCCGCTCGTTTGAAGATTTGTACTATTCGCGCTGGTTGCACTCGAATGCTGTTGTACAGCTGGATATGTATGATAGTGCACGTGCGCGGATTTTGGGAATTTCTACTGATTATGGAATGCTGGTGGTGGAGGAGATCTCGCGGGACGGCGCGCCGACGGGGCGCAGATATACATTGCAACCAGACGGGAACTCATTCGACATGATGAAGGGTTTACTGAAGAAGAAAGTCACCTAAGTAGGCTATGGAGTTTTGATTAAGTTAGAGCAAAGGGATATTTAGACATAACTAGTTTATATTGCAGATAGTCTAGCTATGGAGTTGCAGCAGGCTCTGGCGAAGAGTTCGGAACCGGATCGCCAGCCTTATCGGTAGCCGGTAATGAAGTTGTGATGTCCGCTGACATGGACGCTGAAAGCGGGGCTGGGGCAGCAGCTTGCTTGCTAACGGCAGCGAGCTGCCATGCGGGGATGCTAGCCCGCGAAGGGGGAATAGCACGCTGAGAAATTCTGACGGGGAGGGCATTGGAAGTGTCGATCGATGTTGTAGCATTAACTGGTGCACTGCTCGGTATAGGTCCTGAAGCTGTGGGAGCAGTAGGCACTGTGCTACTTCGAAGGCGATTTGACAGGATCTGCTTAAGCGACTTGATCTCGGTCTGAATGTCAAACAGATCCTTCTTATGGCTCTCCGCGGAGCGCTCGAAGTACTTTGGCAACTCGCTCCGTACTGTCTCGATCTCGGCCTGTAAACTCCGCATTTCCGTATCGCGCGACTGCAATTGCTCCTTTGCGTCCTGTAACACGCGGTGCAGATCCTCGACCGCGGAATCTAGCGCTTGCATGCGCTGGTGCTCGGCGTCCTTGAGCGCCTCGGTATCGGCCTGTAGTTGCTGCAGGAGTTGTGCAGTGCGGTCGAATTCTGCGGTTATGGCGTCTTTGTCTGCTTCGAGCACGGCGGGGGTCGGTGGGGTTATAAGTGGGAGGACATAGCGCTGGAGAGGCATACTGTTAGCAGCTGACACAGCCCGATCGAAGCCCGCGCAAGCAAAGACGAACCTTGGCGAGGACGTATAGACCATAAGAGACGCCAGCAGTGGCGGTCGCCATGACGAAAAAGTCTTTCCAGTCTCGTGGCGCGACAGGCGGCGGTCCAGCTGATTGGAGTAATTGACCGGGATAGTATGCCGGCCGGGGCGGCGCATATGCCGCTGCGGCGGGTTGCTGTGGAGCCTGTGCAGGAATTGTCTCGACAGACGTAGTCGCTGTCGCAGTGGTCGGTGATGAAGCGCCACCGGCGGAGAGCCCGGCCCGACGCAGGGCCTCGAGAATCTCGACCTCAGAAAGTCCTTTGGCCTCGAGGAACTGGAGGCGTTGGGTGAGTGGGGAATCGGCGGTCTTGCGGTCTGTCAAGAAAGTGACAGCACTCGTAAGAAGATCCTCGCGCATTGGCGCGGACATGGCTGAGGGAAATGGAGCGATGGGAGATAAAGAAAGCTGTATCTTGGGGGGGAGACTGTACTTGGCTCCGGAGGAAAAGAAAGGCGGGGAAGTGGGAGGAGTACAAGCCCCGGGTCTCGTACTCGGGCTCGTGTTCGGCCACCCGCGGCTCGCGCCGCCCAGCACGAGGGCTGCGCGACTGACCGCGTCCACCATGCGCAACATCATCACTAGAGCTCCACAACTCAAGTCCCACTCGTCTGCCTCTCACTCCCGCGCCGCTGCCCGAGCGTATGACTTCGCCCTCCTTCTTTTCCGCGTCGTATACGCCAACTGCGCCCGCCACCCTCTTGCCTGCCGCCGTCACAATGCGCCTGACCTCGTCGCTGCCGCTTGCCATGGACCAGCTGAACCGCCGGCTGCGCACCCGCCACGTGCTTTACGCGCCGTTGCTGAACTGGGTCATCCTTATCACCCTCGTCTTCTTCATCGTGCGTCTGGTCGCGATCTTCTCTGCTGTCGTCTTCCTCGCGCCCCTTATCGTCATGGCCGTGTCGAATATTTTGCTCTACGCACTGTCCGACGCCCTCGCGCAGACCGTTGAGACGGTCTCCCAGAACTTTGTCGCATCGCGGCGTTTGACCACACTGGGGGGCAGCGAGGTCAGTGCTGCTACTGTATCGGCTTCCGCTGCTGCGGAGCTTGAGGCTGGTCCCAGCTCCTCGGAGAAGACTGATATCGATGCCGCATCGTTCTCCCGTCCTGCGCCGAACTCGCGAGGATTCTTCAAAGCTGCGTCTCAGGATTATTCCTCAAAGTCGTTCCAGTTCGACCGGATGATCCGCTTCGCGACCTGGGGTGCGTGTGCATATCCTGACATCTCTTGATCTGGAGACTCATTGTGCTTGCAGGTTTCGTTTTATCGACATTCCTCTTTAAGTGGTTGCAGATGCTCGACTCTTGGATCCCCATCACAGAAACTAGCGTCGCCATTCCTGTGCTGCTCCGTGTGATTGTTGATCAGACTATCTGGACCCCAGCAGGTACGCGACCACTAACTGTTCCTCAGCTCCCAATGACTAATCTCGTCTAACAGCGCTCTCCGGCTTCTTTGCATTCATGTCCTACGTCGAGGGCGGCGGCTCCCATGCCTTCCGCCATAAGCTCGCTACCCTCTTCGTGCCGACTCTCAAGTCGAACTTCCTCCTTTGGCCCGCCGCCCAGATCATTAACTTTCGCCTCATCCCGCTGCACTTCCAGCTCCCCTTCATTTCCACCATCGGCGTGTTCTGGAATACGTGGCTCTCCTTCACAAACGCACACGAGGGCGACATGTAACAGCCTTCCCACACTTTCCCTCACCTTACACATCTCTCAGATAGCCGTGGCACACGTTTCTAGATCTCCTTCGCTAACGACACCACCACCACTTAGGACCAATGAACCAAACAAACACGCTTTGACGCGGTTATTTTTGGCTAACGCAAGTACAATCCACCAGGCGTCACGTTATTCGTTCCCCTCCCAATTATGCATTATGCTTATCTTTGTTCATTACTTTCTATCCGGGGCTAATTTTTATGTTTTACTGTAGTTTGAAAAAAATTGATTCGTTCTGACTACCCACGTCTACATATGACATTCATCAAGTTTGTGCAATCAAAGCCTTCTCCTTTGGAAAGATCGACCACGCGTACGCTGTCCAGGCTGAGCACGCCAATGCCGAGCCCGACGAGCTTGAGAGCAGTCTCATGGCTGGCACCGGGCGCAAGAGGACCGATCCGCACATCGTTCACAAGTGATATCAGCTCGTCCGCTTCGACCATGCCAGCCAGGTGGGCTGCGTACAGCGCCGTCTCGTCCATGATAAGCGCTTCCGACCTTAGAGTACTAGCTCTTGATGTGAGTGGCTGCGGCGGTGCTGGTTCCCGCGGGAGCGACTTAAGATTGTTCATGGTCCACTTTTTGGGCTGTACTATCAAGGAAATCCGTTTCACTGAGCGTGATCGATTTGTGATAAACACACGCCACGTGAATACCTCGCCCGCGCGTACCTCTGTGGGGCCGGTGAACGTGAGACTCAGGCCCTCGTGCACAATCTCCCGCAGTGCCTCCTGCGGCTGCAGCGGCTGGCTCGCGTGACGATGCGGGCCGGCAGCAGCAGGCGACCACAGGCCTGGGGTCGACGGGGTGTCGGCGAGATACGACTGGCTTGTGTTGCTGAGCGAGCGCAGCTGCATCATTTGCTGCCACGCAGCAGAGCTTTGGCCGGACACGGAGCGGAAGCCTAGAGTTTGGCTTCCCTGCTGGGCTTGCTGTAGTGCAGCGACGGAGGGAGGCGCGAGCGTTGTTGCAGAGTGGGAGCCGGCGCCAGCCGACATAGCGAAGTCAATTGTCGAGCTCCAGACGGTGGTGATGGCAGGTCCAAGGCGGCCGAAATCGAGCTCGGTGACTGGGATATCGTCGTTGTCTAGGCGGCGAAGTATTGGTGTGTACTCGACAGTCACGGTTACTGTACGCTGTAGATCTTTGGGTTGCGTTGGTTGCTCTTGTTGCCGTTGTTGTGGAGATGACTGCATGGTTGATATCCGTAAGGTAGAGCCCGTGCCGTCGCTGCTTGGAGGCACCGTAACGGTCGAAAGCGGGTACACTTTGAAGATATCAGAAATACCGCCGGCCGGTCGACACCGTACGGGAAATTTGATGCCCGCATTGGAGTCAGAACCGTACTGTAATCGCTCGGTCTTACCACCACCCACGGCAAGCTCAACAGACTCGATGACGACGTCGACATTGACCTTATCCGGAACATCGACGTCCAGACTGACAAACATTGGTACGTCGTCGCGAGCAGATAACGTGACAGCGGTGGAGAGTCTGGTGCAGCTAACCCGGATCGCGATGCATTGGAATACCGACAGAGAGATACCAGTCGCGAGCCGTGGCAGACGAATTAGCTCTGGCGGCAGTACTGTAGACGCGACGGCCATTCGCGTGGACGAAGTCGCGGTCGCAGGCGGCGTGGGCGGGAGGACTTTGCTGGCGGGCAGGTTCAGCGGATGTTTACCAAACACGACATCCTGCGCAAGGCATTCAAACAGGTTGACGCTCTGTAGTGGTGCGTAAGGCATGAGAAAGTCTTGCGCCGCAGATTGGTGGTAGTCAATGGCACGGACAAAGTCATCCATGCCGCCGCTTGAATCGTCGTTGTCGCCGTTAGAGGTGTCTTCGTCGTCTTCGCCGCCGTTGGCAGTGCCGTCACGTTTGCTATCGCGGCTACCACGTTCGTGGTCGCTATCTGTATCCGACTTTATGTTGACCGAGTTGCGCCAGACCACCTGCGACGTCGAGTCCGCCGCCTTTGATCGCAAACTCACCCGCGCGTTGATGATAACGCGAGGATAGCTCAGATTCATGCGCGGCCGGGCAACAGGCACGACGACGCGCCATAGCGCTATCCACACGGGACATTCGGCATCGTCTTCCCGCCGGCGCAGGCGCATCTTCTGTACGAGCACCAACGCGGAGCGGTCCAGCGCGGACAAGAACACGGGACTGGTCGTCTGGTTTTGCTGCTGTTGTTCGTACTGCTGCTGGATCTGCTGCGGGCTGATGCCCAACGAGGAGTAGCGCTGAGGCATGTTGGCGACGGAGACGTCGACCGCGATCACGAGGCGAGAGAGGTATGCATTGAACTGTGCGCGTGTGATGCCGGTCGCGCCGAGGCGCAGGCGAATGTATACCGGAACTGTCTCGTCTGCGTTCTCGTGGTTAATTATTACGCATCCAGTGATGGCAACGCGGAAGACATACCGAAGAACAGCAGGCTCCGTCGGGGCAGCGACGCCAACGCGCCGTGCGCGGCTGGATCATTCGACGCGTCACGCGAGGAGTCGATAGCTGCAGATGCAACATCGGGCACAAGTACGTTCAGCTCGCCGGATGCGAGCAAGTCGACGCTCGTGCGAGCTGGCGCCATTTGCCGCGGAGAAAGTTGGTGCTTAATGTGCGAGCTGGTGATGATCAGGGACGCGATGAGTGAGTGGGTCACGGATCATAGTCCAAGTCACCGGTAACTGCGGCTCACTACTAATGCTCACATATGGATCACAAGATCGTCCCGGCGCGGCAACTTCCACCCGCCGGCTACGTTGTCGTTGTCGCGTCGTCAGCAATAGATCAGCAAGCACTCACGAGTACCTCTGGCGAAGAGCACCATCATAGACCATGCTCAAGGCCTCATCATGGATGCGCAATAGGAGCGCCAGCTCTTCTGCTTCACTTGCATCCTCCCAGTCGCTCAATGCGCTTGCAGAGTGCTCGACGCGTAAGTGTGCCGGTGATCCTCTTGTCGCGTGCCACTTACTGATCTATGGCCACACCACGCTAAAGTCAGCAAGTCGTTGGATGCTATGGACTATATTATGGCGGATGACCTCAAGCGTGCTACAGAGACGCTGGATGAGTTAGACGAGGGCGAGACGTTTCCTGCGGTAAGATGAGCATTGTGCTTGATGGCCGAGAGTACGCTAACAGGGAGAATATAGCTGGGGAAAGGCGTTATGGTGTTTATAGAGGCAGCGCTTGGATTTGAGGCCGATGTTATCAAGGACGGTGAGTTTGACGCTGACTTAGTATTGCTATGTTGCAGTGTTGCTGACGAGAAACTAGCTACTGCTAAGCTGAATGCGGCCGAGGTGCAGGCCACGCGCAGCCGACACCGAGCGCAAAAGGCCAAACACCGCACGTCAATGTTCCCGCATGGTACGGAATACTATTTAGCAGTTGCAGAGGCGCAGCTCATGGGTGCGGTCGTGCTGTTCCTCGGCGAAAGCGCGATCTCTAGCGTCAAGAGCTTCTACAAGCTGCGTCGCGCATACCAGATCCTGGCGGAGATATACAACAGTAGTGTGCATGATGAGAAGTTAAAGTTGCAAGTTCCGATAAATAGTAAGGACGTTGGCAGTGGTGGCGTCGGAAAGGACAAGGAGTTGTCGAAAATGATGGAAGGCCTTGATCTAGAGCTGTCGCTTGAGCAGGGACTAGAGAAGGAATCTTCAACACCACCGTTACCGGCGAATGTGAAATTTAAGCCGTTGAGGTGTGTGTCAAAGAGCGCGAATGACAACGAGGCATTAGTGGACGAGTACATCTGTTCTGGCGTGAATTTGTGCTTTGGCATTCTGCAGCTCGTGATCTCGATGATCCCGCCAGCACTGAGCAAGATCCTCTACGTGATTGGCTTCCAGGGCGACAAGGAGAGCAGTATCAAAATGCTTTGGCAGGCGACGGAGTCAGAGAATATTCACGGCTCGCTCGCGCTGCAGACGTTACTCATGTACTACAGTGGGCCGGCACAGGTATGTGACATCGAGACCAAGCGATCGATGCATCCGCGCGGCGGACTGAAACAAGGCCTTGCGCGCATGCGTGCAAAGTATCCAGAGAGTGCGCTGTGGATCCTGCACGAGGCCCGCATGCAGAGCATGGAGGGCGATATTATGAAATCGCTCGAGATGCTTGACACACCTCTGACGATCCAGATGCGTCAGGTGGAGGCGCTGATTTTGTTTGAGAAGGCCATGTGTTTGCTTGATTTGCACCGCTTTGAGAAGGCTGCGCACGCGTTTATAAGGCTCACACACCTTAACACGTGGTCACACGCGCTGTATCGATATGTCGCCGGCATATGCTACGTCGAGCTTTACCGTGGTGCAGCACCATACGATGGTGAGGAACGGACTCCAGAGAAGATTGCGCACTGGAAAAAGCGCGCAGAAGAGCTGATCACTGAGGCGCCGTCTGCAGTAGGACGGCGAAAGATGACGGGTCGGCCGATGCCATTGGAGGTGTACCTGCAACGCAAGATCGAGAAGTGGCAAGCGCGGGCTACCGCATCTGCAGCAACTGGCGGCAGCGGCAGCGTGGTAGACGGCGTGGGTACAAGTCCAGCCAACGAGATCATGTACTTTTGGAACGGATACAAGCGCATGCCGCCGCAGGCTCTAGAGCGGTCGCTGAAGGAGCTCGCGTACGAAGGAGCTGCGAACCGTAACGCGCCAGACGAGGCGGCCGTCCGCGGACTGCTGGAGAGCGTGGTAA
Source organism: Limtongia smithiae (assembly GCF_038497785.1). NCBI lineage: Eukaryota > Fungi > Ascomycota > Lipomycetes > Lipomycetales > Lipomycetaceae > Limtongia > Limtongia smithiae. The sequence continues at coordinate 747,473 of NW_027117628.1, forward strand.
TGCGGAACCAGGGCCTCGTTGCGGAAGGTCGCCAGCGGCTTGAGGAGACGGTACTGCCGATCGACCGTGTCACAATGAAGAAATCCGAAGAATGGGTGGTGCCGTGCGGACTATACGAGCGCGGGGTATCTGCGTGGGCGTGCGGGTACATGGAAGACGGCCTGTCCGCAGAGGCCAAGCGCAAGAGAGAGACCGCGGCGATGGCGGAGGCATCGGACTGGCTTGGCAAGGCGGCGCGGTACGGACACGACTACGAGCTGAGCACGCGTATTGGCGTGCGGATACAGACGGGACTGGAAGTTCTACGAGCAGAGACGGGGACGGTGTGATGTGTAGATTGTTTGGGTAGATTAGTAAGGGTATATTTGTATGCTGGTGGGGGGCCGTGGCGCTTCCCAGTCCAGCGCCGCGATGCGATGAACCGTGCCAAAGTCCGGAAGTTAAAGCTTAAATTGGCGTCATTTCCAGAACAAGCTAGCGCTGTGCCCCTGACTCTGCTGACGGTCACTTGCGGGGCCAGTACCTGCGGCTGAGCCGGATGAGGGCAGCCGCTAAGCCCGACGTGGTAAGGGGCTGTGTGCTGCCAGGGGCGCCGAGCGTGGCTGTACAGCTGCCGTCGGTGGCTGGCTCATCGCACACTTCTCGTCTGGGTCACTTCAGGCGGGCCTCTCCGGATCCTCCGTGTCCTGCTTTTCTCCTCGCTCTGCCTTCTCGACTTTTCTTTCTCCACAGCCGTCATCACTGCACACAATGCGTAAGTGCTCCATTCCGACTGCTGCGTCAGCGACTGCGCTCTGGGGCTACGAAGTTCCCCGCTTCGACGCCGGCTAACGCAACGCACAGAACACCTCAAATCTGCAAAGCTCTCGTTGACGCGCCCGCCGGTGCGACGCTCGTCGACCCTCCTTTCCTCCGTCACAGAGCCCGCCGATCTCGAGAGCACGCCGCTGATCGATTCACACACCTACTCGGACGACCCTACCAACCGTGCCGGCCTCCCGCTGCCTGCTATCGCGCCCGATGGCGCCTCGACTGCTACTTCTGGTGCATCCGCGAGCGGACCACCTACACCGGCTGCAAGCGGCGACGACGACAGCGAGGGCCTACCTCGTCCCAAAGATGCACGATCGCATTTTCCGCGTCTAATGGTCTTGCCTTACCAGGTCTGCCGGACGCTGCTGCTGTCTTCTTACGTCAATGTGCTGCTCGTTTTCGTACCCGCTGGAATCGCCGTCGGCGTGCTCGAAGCTTCGCCGTTTTTGATCTTCGGGCTCAATTTCCTCGCAATTGTACCCCTGGCGGCGTTGCTTGGGTTCGTTACCGAAGAGCTCGCGACGCATGTCGGACAAACGCTTGGCGGCTTGCTGAATGCAACGTTTGGCAACGCAGTCGAGCTGATTGTCGCCATCGTCGCGTTGTCAAAGGGGGAGATTCTCATAGTTCAGGCGTCGATGCTCGGGTCGATTCTGTCTAACATCTTGCTCGTCCTCGGCTGCTGTTTCCTTGCCGGCGGTATGATCTACAAGGAACAGCACTTTTCCAACATTGTCGCGCAGACCATGTCGTCGCTTATGGCACTGGCGACTGCTTCGTTGTTGATCCCTGCTGCATTCCGTGCGACTCTTGCAAGTAATGGCGGCATCTCCACCAACACTATGCTCGCCGTCTCCCGCGGGTCCGCAATCGTGCTGCTCATTATCTACGTTCTCTACCTTATTTTCCAGCTCAAGACTCATGCGTCGCTGTTTGAGGAGGTCAGCGAGGGCGAGGACGAGACTTCATCTGCGGTAGAGGATGCCACAATCATGAATGTACCCGTGTGCTTGATCTGCCTGACTGTGATTACTCTTATCGTGTCCGTCTGCGCGGACTACCTTGTTGACTCGATCGACGCACTTGTCGTCTCCACCGGCCTGTCCAAGACCTTCATCGGTCTTATCTTGCTTCCCATCGTCGGCAATGCCGCTGAGCACGTCACTGCGGTTATGGTTGCTGTGAAGGACAAGATGGAGCTCGCCATTGGCGTCTCGCTCGGCTCGAGCATGCAGATCGCTCTCTTCCTCACTCCATTCCTGGTTATCCTCGGCTGGATCATGGGCCAGCCCATGACTCTATTTTTCAGCACTTTCGAGACCGCGGTGCTGTTTGTTTCGGTGTTCATTACGAATGCGCAGATCCAGGATGGCATCTCCAACTGGCTAGAGGGCGCCATGTTGCTGGGAACGTATTGCATCATCGCAATCGCGTTCGCTTTCTACCCCGCGGACTTGTGAGCTTGCTTACTTCATGTTCCCGTGCACTCGCTCTCTTATCCGTCTCACTATGAACTGTTCTAAGCAGCAGTTTCCGCCCACACTCTTTTTGGGCGCACACTGAGCCGTCTCTCACGCAGTCTCGCTTTAGGGATCGCTGTGCAAATTGGTGCATGTATACATCGCCGTGTAATCTAATGGTATTTGACTTACTCTACAAGTTTGGTTTGTATCTCGGTTAGTTTGTAGTAAGAAAAGTGAATTGGTTAGTTCTCGCTTGTTTGATTAGATTGGGGACGTAAAGCTCTAGGGGCAGCCACCATAGCCGCACGGCGCAGGGCGGTGTGGAAGTATCATGAATTAAGCTAAGCAGTCCACACCGGACAATCTCCGTTCATCTAGCTCAGGCACTTATTACCTAGACATGAGCGCAAGGCTTGAAAAGACCATCGCACGTGTGAGGCAACGGTATACTTACCTGTTCTAGTCGCGTGCGCGCTGTCACGATCTACTCAATTGACACTTGTTCTTTAGCATCGCAGATGGGCAATTCTACGAGGCGCATCAAGCACTGCGAACCGTTGCCGCGCGGTATGTGAAGGCCGAAGATTATGATCAAGCCATTGAACTGCTATTCCACGGTGCGCGAGAGCTGCTTGTCGCCGGACAAGGCGGGAGTGGCGGCGATCTGGCGTCGTATATGATCACTACTTATAAGAGCGCCAAGGTTCCGGTCGACACCACATCAAAAGGTGCGTGTGATGGTTTTTATAGTGACGATGGGGCATTGCTGATTATGCTATGAAGCACGGGCTGTGTTGCTGTTCAACTTGTTCCACCCAGAGGAGCCTCGACGGAAGGAGTTTGTGCATGATGTGATTCAGTGGTCTGCCACAGGCACTGTGCCATATGGCGATCCTGAGCTATTTCATATTATCGGAACTGCATATGCAAATGGTTTGTTCTTAGTGTATTGTTGCGATGTCTCCCCTCTCTGCTAACGCGACGACAGAGGACCTGCCGTATGACGCCGAGAAGATGCTGTTACTAGGCACCAAAGACAGCGCTGCGGTGCTTGCGCAGCTGCTATACGACTGGTCCGCCGAGGATCCCGATGTCGAGCTCGCACCGTTCTATATCTCGCGTGCAGTGCTGGGCTACCTAACCGTAGGTAACATCCGCGACGCACGCCACGCGCTTGACGTGTTCATCTCGCGTCTCGTGGCATCTCCCCGCCTGACGCCACTGGCGCCAGCTGTACGCGTTGTATCTACTGCGTCTGGTGGCGAACTCAATGTGTTCCCAGATCTGCCACTGCTCAACTTTTTCGACCTGCTCATTCGTTCGTGCCAGCGCCGCAGTCCAGATATGTTCCGTCGACTGCGATTCCGATACAAGAGCGTGATCAGCGACGCTGGCGCATTTGACGAGGCGCTGGATCGGATCGGCGACGTATTTTTTGGGATTAAGGTGCGCAATCAGGGAAATATCCTACAGGATCTGATGGGTAGCTTATTTTCTGGTGGCAGCCAAGGACCAGCGCCCCGGACGCCGCAGATCCAGGGTGCTGATATGGATTGATGAGTAAATAGGACGGAATAATAGAGTATCATTGTATGTTTTGCAGAAGGTGATCGTCTCCCCGTCTGTTCAGGCGATGTATGTTGAGGTCGCGGATGTGCGCGAGACAAACAAAACGCTGCGACCATCGCCAACACATCCCGAATCTCACACCGCGACTCCACACATCCCACACCCCGCAATAATGCCAGTGCATGATGTCGGGCGGCGTTTATTGCGCGGTCTCACAGGCTCCTCTTCTTCCTCTTCTTCATCTGCAGCGGCAGCAGCTGGCACAGCGCCGCCGCCAGCTTCACCCACAGTGCGAGATCCCGCGCCGTCGACGAGCATGTTGGTCGACACCCCTACGCTGCGCGGGCGTCGCAGCGCAACAGTAGCCGCCGCAGCAGTGGCGGCAGCCAGTACGTCAATGCCTGAAGAACAGTTCTATGGATTCCCTGTCAGCGCTACACGCACACCGGTGCTCACGCCCACACTACCGCCGCATGCGACCAGTACCCGCGTCACCAGAAGCCGAAGCCGAACACGCAGCGGGAACAGTGCTGTCGAGATCATTGATATTGACTCTCCTACCGATACCAGTGTCGACATGGGTGCTGCAACGATGACGGCTCCGACGATTGTGGTGGGTGCAGTACACACGCCAGCTGGAATGCCAACGCCTACGCCGACGACTGCAGCTACTGCTGGTGTGACCAAAGCAACGTCGCCAACGCGAACGAAACGACGGCTACCGCGTAGTGCTAGCGGGAGTAGTAGTAGCGGCAGTGGCGGCGGCGGCGGCGGCGGCGGCGGCGGCGGCAGTGGTAGCGGAAGCAGCAGCAGTGCGCGACAGGCGCAGCATCGGCATAACAATTACCACCTTCACCATCTACACCATCATCATCGTTCTGTACCGGGCGCAACAACGGCAGCAGTCGGTACTCCAGTTTCATCAATTTCAACACCGTCGCGAGGCTCACCGTCCTCAGTGCCGCCGCTAGTTTTATCACCCCCGTCTGCAGCGGTGTCCATGCAGGGTATTACCACTGGCAGTGTTGGCGCTGTGTTTGGTCTCTCGCCACTGGTGGAGCAGCAGCAGCCTCCACTGAACATATTCGAGACGCGAGACGACATTGTCGCGCGAGATCTGCTTACGAACGAGCCGGAGATGATTGTGCTGCAGACTGATATCGCTCTCGGAGAGGAGATTCAGGAAGCTGAAGGTATGTCTTGCTGTGTGAGTATTCGTGCAGTGGATGTGGCTAACTGTATACAGCGCTTGAGTGGCGAGTGAAGAAGCATATCCGCGCCGTGTACAGGGATCCGCAGTTGCAGCATTGCCAACCGAGTAGGTGCTCTAAGTTTTCTTATTCGCAGATCTGCTCTAATTTTTACGCAGAACTGCAGAAACTTGTGAAACGCGACCTCAAGAAACTCGTGCAAGATCTCGACGCCGACAACTGGATGTTCGAGTCCGCAGCAGGAGAGGACGTGAACGATCTCATGTAGAACATGCATTATTAACAAAAAGACTGTATTTTTTGTATCATCGAGATATGTGAATGCCAATATGTGGCGTTCTTGGGAAAGTACTCTATTGTTTATAGCTATGGCATTGGCACCCGGGAGTTGGAGTTTTGCTATTGAATTAGGAACATTATTGCATTAATGAAACTGTAGATCAAATAGATAAAGCATGCATGGAAACAGTAGGGTGTCACTTCGGTGCGTGTAGGCGCAGTAGCTGTGGTCTGTTTACTTTGCGACGCGTCCGGGCCGTATGGCGATGAGCCCACGCCCACCACATATTTCTTCCTCAGCAGTTATTTTTGATCCTCCTCTACCACCACTCGCTCTCTGTGAATCGGTTTTGGTTTTTGGTCGCCGAGCGTTTTTGGGAATCTTATACAGAGAACTACTACGAGGAGATGTCTACGCACCACCGACCGTTCGAGTCGAGCCCGCTCCGGGTATCGACGACCGCCCCTGCGACGGGGGGGTTGATGGACGACCCTTCAGCCAAAAATTCCACCGCGAACCCGCTGCAAGACATGACGCCACGAGCCATGATACTACACACGGCGGCCATGGTCGTCGCGCCGCCCATGTCGCCGGAGAGTAGCTCGGGAAGCTCGCTGTCAAGTCCGAAGTCGCCGGTCGCCGAGGATGTTGATGGTGACAGCAAGAGCAGTATTCGCGGCGACAACGGCGAGAGGGCAGCTGCGACGCTGCATCGCAATAACTGCGGCGAGACGACGCCGACGACGGCGAAATGGGATTACGTAGACTGGCTTGTGGAGACGAAGAAGGGTATGCAGCCGGAAATGTCGTTGGATACGACGCTTGCGGAAAGCGAGAAGGGACAGACGCTCGAACAGACAGAAGAGCAGTACGATGAATATGACGAGGAGTACCAAGAGGGCGAGAACATTGACGAGTATACCACCGAGGACGAGTTTGATGATGACATGTACGATAGCGAGTACGACGGCGATTACGATGAGCACGAGGACGGAGATGCAACGAAGATTGACAACGGTTCCGTGCGTTCCGGTGAGGCTAGCGTCAGCGACAACGTCGAGTCTGCGATGGACGAGGTAGATTTGCTCGAGCCGTCTGAGACAACGTCGCTGGCTTCTGAGGACGAGGACCAAGACGAACTCGCGGAAATTGAGAGCGTACCTACGACCATGACGGAGTCGCAAGTTAACGCTGACGACGACGACGAGATCCCTGAGGACGAGACCACCGACGGTGAGATGGCTGATCTCGAGATTGCAACGGCTGCTGCCTCACCTGCTACCGTCACCGCTGAGGAGTCGGCAGAGACAACCGAGGAGGTGCCCTCTATTGTCGTGCAGGAGCCATCCGAGCCTGGAATGCATAGTGAGGACTCCATCATCGTCGTTCCCGTTGACGCGGAGACAAAGGAGGTCTCGTGTAAGTGCAGGGAAGAGTCGCATGTTCATGACGACGACCCTGTAGCAGTTGCAACCGCCGAAAAATCCAGCATGGTCATTGACACTTCGTTCCCAACTGTGCCGACCGCCGTCTGCGATACATCGGACTATTTGACAGCGGACATGTTGTCCGCGCACGAGAGCACAATCTCGTTCTCGCCTGTGCGCCCGCTGAAGCCGCTGATGATTCAGCCGCCGCACGTGCGCAATCCTGAGCTTTTGAGCCCAGAGTGGTGTCCCTCGGCCGTCGGCGTCGGCTCGTCCTCTGTCGCAGGGATCAAGTTCGTGAACACGTCCTACGGCGTGTGGGACGGCGTAACAACCGCTGTAAATGGAATTTCCGACTCATCGTCGTCCGCGTCGCCAGATGCCTCGCCGCGATTGCATCACGAGATCAGGGCACTGCAGGAGCCTCCCGTCGCGGCAGCGCCAATGTGGTGGCGCCGGTTGGTGCCGTTGCAGCTTCGTGGCCTGACGAACCTGGGCGGCAAATATGACTGCGTCCGTGACTTTGACCCGAATTTCGATTTAGACGTCAATCCCAATCAGCCCAAGTGGCGTGGCAGACTAATGCGTGTGTGGCCGCTGAGTAGACACGCCGAGGAGAAGGGCATGACAGTGTCGACGGGAACACCGCTAACTGAGGAGATGGCGCCAGAGCGGCTACTTGCCGCGGAGCTCCGACGACAGCGTGTACTGTGGAATGTACTGGGCGTGCTTGTTGCTGGTGTGTTGCTCGGCGGCGTGGTTGCTGGTGTTGCGATATATTACTTTGGGCGCGGCGGAGATCCGGCGGCGACGACGCTTACGGGTCGATAGTAGGTGGACGAACGAACGGACGAGGAATGCGGCGGGCAGATTATTGTACAGATGTATAAGTTAGCCAGGGTATATCGGAGCATATCCGGGGGTATAAACACAGATAGACAGCAGGTATTGTTGGCAGTAATTGAACGTCACGGGTGAAAATGAGGTGGCTTTGGCTACCGGATTAGGACCGTGGGGCCGGGTAATGCCTCTTTGGGCAGCCGCGATCTGTGCTCTTCAGCGCCAACTCCTTCGCGCTCCTCCGCTTAACGTGCTTCCCCCTCCGCCCCGCCCCCATCCCGTCCGGACAGTCTGCGATGCAATGTGCGTGCTCCCATTGTCTGTGCGGTTTGCATGCCGCGTTACGTTCCGCCCCAACGTTGTCGTTCCGCCGCGCCGGCCGCTCCGCCAAGCCGGACACTCACACCTAATCCCCACAATGTCCGCTCCACTGCTGCCATGCTCCCGTGCTACGGTCGGGCCATGGAGCGTCGTGCACACTCCGGTGCTGCTGTGGATTATGCAATCTGCGGTCGCAGCAACAGTTCCTACGATGCGCAGCGGGACGGGCTGTGTGTGCGGCCGACAGGGCGGCTTGATGGGCGCCTGTGCTGTCGCGCGTGTGCGGAAGGTGACGATGCGGGCGGGCCGTGGCGGTGTTAACTGCGCCTGCGTGCGCTTAAGATCTCTAGCTGACATGCGATCCAGCCCTGAAAGAAGCAGAGTTGATTCCCGTCGACGGTACGTCCTGAGCTCTCTGTGATTTCGTCCTTCGACCGCCGCCGCACTCTCCGCGACGCGACGACCGCCCTAACAACCACCACCAACAACTGACACGTTTCCAGATGTCGACGAGGTTGATGGCGACCACCGCAACATGCTGCTCAGCATCATATCGTCCCTGCGTCCGGGCTCGGATTTGTCGCGCATCACACTGCCTACCTTTATCCTTGAGCGCAAGTCCATGCTGGAGCGGATCACAAACCAGCTCTCACATCCGAACCTGCTGCTTGAAGCGCATGCTTCTAGTTCAGCTATCGACCGTTTCATTGGTGTCGTTAGGGTATGTTGGTTGTGCGTGCTCTAATGCTCGCTCAGGCTAATGGTCGATAGTGGTACCTCTCTGGCTGGCACATCACTCCCAAGGCCGTGAAGAAGCCACTCAATCCCGTACTCAGCGAGTACTTCACGTGCTACTGGGACCTACCAAATGATACGCGCGCGTACTACATTGCAGAGCAGACATCGCACCACCCGCCAAAATCGAGCTACTTCTACATGTCTCCCGAGAACCACATCCGCATCGACGGCACGCTTGTGCCCCGCTCGCGTTTCCTCGGCAACTCCGCAGCGAGTTTGATGGAGGGCGTGGGCTACCTCACCTTCCTCGACCGCCAGGACGAGAATGGCACGACGGAACGTTACGAACTTACGCAGCCAAACATGTACGCGCGTAATATCCTCATCGGCAAGCTGAAATACGAGCTTGGCGACCACTCCATAATCAGGTGCGACGGCAACGATCTCATCGCTGACATCGAGTTCAAGGTCAAGGGCTTCATCTCAGGCACATACAACGCGATCGCTGGCAAGATCATGCGGCAGTCGGACGGCCAGGTGCTGTACGAGATCACGGGCAAATGGAACGAGATCATGGAGATCAAAAACATGAACAATGGCCACAAATCCGTTCTTTTTGACTCGTTTAAGGCCAAACCCATGTTCCCCACTGTGCGGCCACTTGCGGAGCAAGGCCCGCTCGAGTCCCGCCGGCTCTGGCACAAGGTCACTAACGCGCTCGCACGCAAGGACCACGAGCTCGCCACAGACGAAAAGTTCAAGATTGAGGACCAGCAGCGCCAGGAAGCCAAGAAGCGCGAGGAAGAAGGCGTTGAGTGGCACCCCCGACTGTTCAAGCGGACAAAGGAGCCGCTCGAGTGGATCATTCACAAGGACATCGACGCCGACTCTCCGGGGGAACAGATAAAACAGATTCTCAGCATCGCTCCGATCATAGAAGGTCAGAAAGAGAGTCACGAGTTTGACATCCCGCCTCTGCATGGCAGCGCGCCGCCGGCGGCCGCGGAGTCATAAACTCCGCTCACTCTTGTTCTCGCAGTCCACCTTACTGTTGCGGAAGTCTTTATGTTCTTTTTGTTTGTCTCTCCTTTAAGCGCGGTATAATTACTAGATCAACGTGTGTTGTGCTGATTTACTCTTTTAATATGGGATGTATTTTTTTCTTTAATTTTGTTGTGTCCTTCTTGTCTGTAGTTTGCGCGTGATTTGATCAGTTATGTAGTGTTTTGTACGAAAATGTCGAATCCAAATTCCTTCCTCCTCTTCTCTACAAGCCCAATCTAACGTAACTAACAAAATGCATTTCAATTTAACGTAGCTCCCTCTAGCAAAACGCATTATGCATGTGTATCAACCCGCGTTGCAGAAGAAGCGATGAACAAGAAGCTAGTTAGTTTAGATAAAACATAGTTAAATAAAAACAACCACATAGTCTGCTGTCAAACATAGATGATTAGTTAAGCACCTGCGAACCCAAATTCCAAGGATGATTCATACTCCTGTCCGGCAACAACAACAAAACAAAGCGGGTGAACAAGCAAAACGACAAGTAGAGTAATAAACCGTGCATATATGCCATGAAACAAGTCAACAAAAATGGTTAGGAGATTAAAAAATAAACAAAATGCCAACGGGTGTACTGTAGATATAGTGTCTGTGTGATGGTGATAGCGCGTGAGGGTAAATGAGCGTCTGGGTGGAGAGGTAAAACAATCAAACAGGATGGCGTCATGAGTGTACGGTGTGGATGGGACAGTCACCTGCGCCCTTCTTTTCGAACCACGCCTTGATGCACTTGCGATGATACACACAGAGGCACTCGAGTCGCGCGACAACGTCATCTTCCTTAAAATCCTCGAAGCAGATGATGCACTCCTTTCCTACCTCGGACTTGGGCAGCTTATACACAACCATGCGATTCCGGCGTCGCGCCTGGTCAGGTGAGCCGGAGTACGTCGCCTTGGTTAGGCAATCATTCACATGCACTTCGCGCTCATTCTCCGTCTTCAGGGATGTCAGCCGGAAACCGCAGATGGGACAGAGGTCCTCCTCGTCGTCGTCGCCGGCGTCATGCACTTCGTCGTCTGCGATCTCCGGGGACGCCGCGGATCGAGCGGTCGTAGTTAATACTGTCCCTGCGGGCACCGTAGTCAAGTCCGGAGAGGAAGCGGATGACGCAACAGGCGGGACAGCATCGTCGCCGCCCCGCGCGCGGATCAGCCGGAAGCCCGTCCGCGGTGCTACAGCTGAGGCCGGTCGTGGTCGCGGAATCGTGGACTCAACCGTGACACTTTTCGGTGACCGCCGTGTTGCAGCCGCTGCGGATGCCGTCGCGATCGATGACGACGACGATACGGGTGTACTCGAAGTTGCAGATGCTGGTTCGCGATGCGTCATAAGTCGTAGTGCACGTAAACCGCGCCTCGCCGCGGAGCTAGCGGCCGCCGAGGACAACGGTGACCCCGGCAAGCTTGAGCTGCGAGCGTGGTATAGCGCCGACAACGCCGCGCCTGCGTCTGGCGAACGCGGAAACGACGAGTACGCGGCGCCTGAGTCGGGTTCGCGAATACAGTCGTCGCATGTGCGCAGACGTGTGCCTGCTGGCGCGGGCACACGTTGCCATGGCCCGAGGACATAGGTACCGGGTGGGTACGGGATCAGCGCGGCGGAACATGGGCCGCAGACCACGCGGCCGCAGATGCGGCAGTGGTGGCGGCGGAAAAGCAAGGTGAATTGGAGACCGCAGATCGGGCATGCATCCACTGTGGCATCGGGTTGCCATGGTGCGATACCAAAGGCTGCGCGTGGCTCTGCTAGTTGTTGATGTTGCTGTTGCGATAGCACTGCTGGCGATGATGCTGATGACTGTGCTTGTGACGATGGCTGCGGGGTAGTCATCGCGGAGGCTGCCGCGATCGTGGCTGCGGTCATCGAGGGCGTCACACCAGTATCCACCGTCGCCGTCGCCGCTGCTGCTGCTGCAGGCGTCTGTCTGGCGACGACCACATCAGTGTTGACAGGCGTAGCTGTCGGCAGCGGCGGCGATGCGGCGGCGGCGGGTGGAGATGATGGCGGCGGCGGCAGCGACGTCGTACCGTCTTGTGCGCCGTTTGCGGCGGCGTCGGTTATGGCAGAAGAAGAAATGTCGAGGCTGCCAAGTGCCAGCGGAAGGTCCGGCGCGGGTGCCGTGGGGAAATGCGAAGGAACCGGGCGCCCGCGGTGGGTTCGTCGCTGTTCTGGTTTCGGGAAGTGCGCGCACGCCGCGGAGGAGCACGGTTGTCAGGGTTAGGGCTCCACCACGCTTATCGTTGGCGAACATCACGATCTCATCTAGCTAGCCATGTAGAGAGGGTTCTATATACAAGTTCTCTATGCTATGTACATGCCTACTCAAACCCGTACCGGTTTGCATCCGTGATGTCAGTGGGCGCACGTAGTACGACCCGCTGTGCCATACTATCGATCGCCACTATCTCTGTGCACTCAACAAATTCGCCTGCCTTGAGCCCCGTCGGCTTATCGCTGACCACTCGCACCATAATGCCAAAATCAACGTTGTAGCCCATAGTTTCCTCGGGGTATGCGCAGTCCTCAAGCATCGCCACTGTAAACTTCATCCCTCCACTCTTGCTGCGCTGCTGCTGCTGCTGCTGCTCGAGAAAGCGCATTAGCCACATCTTGTCCGACGACTTTGTGATGTGTCGCGTCTGCGCTTTGAATGCGCGCACAGTCTGCACCTGTGATGCAACCTCAGTTTCGGTGAAGGGTAGCCTTTTTCCATGTAGCTGCGCTTTGATCTGCCAGTGCGCTACCATGTCGAGATATCTTCTCAGCGGTGAAGTCACGCGCACATAGCCATCCAATCCCATGTCCTCATTTTTGCCCCCGGGCGGGGTGACCTCGTAGCCAGATTCCTGGGAAATGAGCGCCTGTGGATATTTCATCTTCACGAACCCTGCGTCGCTAAACTCGAGAGGGAAGTTTTCTCCAAGCACCTTACCAGTGCGAAACGGCAGACTGATGTTCTCGCGCTTGGCAAACATCGCGGCGACGCGCCCACCAAGAAGCATGAACTCGCTTACAAGGTATCGCGACACAAGCATGTCCTTCTGCAATCTTAGCTCGACGTTGCTTTGTGAAAAATCGTACAGAGGAGCATTTCTCGGCTGCCACGTCATTGTCGATACTGTAGGCGGGACAGCAACGTTGTAGATTCCAAAAGTCCCGATTACGCCACCAGCAACTGCCCGCCGCTTGGCTAGTATTCTGCCGGTTTTCCGAGCAAGCTCAAGGAGCTCCTTGTCTTCCGCTGTGAGCACGGCGTCGGTACCTGTTATGGGTGCGGATTCACATTCAAAGGGCACATATCGTGTGGGATACCCCAAGTCTTGCGCTGTGTAGTGCCAATCCATACCGCCATCAATGTCTCGGTATGTGATGCTCTTCACGTTCCGCACGTACGACTCTCTAACATCGTACTCGCAAATATCGCCCTCCGGACTTATCAACGCAGAAAACGTAAGTGCCCGTCGCGGAGCTCCATCCTTCTCGGCTCGCAACCCTGCAAGCTCGACAATGGTATCCGTAGGCATCATGGGCCGCGTCACATCTGTCATGTAAATCGTCTCGCATCGCTTCGCAGCTTCCAGCCCAATTGATCCTCGCGGTAGTATCAGCGCCGCCGGATCGGCGATATGCACATGCACCCACACCTTACCGTCGCTCACCGCTTCGATTGAGATGCCGTCATCAATCTCCTCAGCGTCAGCTGAATCTATGCAAAATACTGGCATATCTCCAAAATCGTGTCGCATAGTCGTCAAGCTGTCAGCACTAACGAACCCGTCACTCCAGTCTCGTATCTCCAATAGTTTAGCGTCAGCGGCCTTGCCTTTCAGCAGCTTCGCGTTCGCTAGCATATGCGCGTCCACGAAATTCAGCAACGCTGGATTCTGCCACCGTCCAAACACGCCAATTTCGTACAAAAATCGGACTGCCAGCGTCGGCGTCATTCGTTCGTCGTCTTCATACATCCCTACCTCACGCAGCAATCGCGCTGTCACTGACGCGACCGCAGGGTCGTCGCCGTACCCTCCAAGGCCGGCCACAATGAATAGCTTGACTAGCTCAATGATGGCGAGGTCAATCTTGTTAAATGCAACATCTAGCTCGTGCGTTTGTTGGTGTCGCTTGGTACCGGCTTGTGGCGCTGAATGGCGGTAGTAGCGAATTAGCTGCTGCGCTTTCGCAATGAAGTCGCTCGTTTCCAACCCCTTGATGTTTCTGGCATACTCCAGCGCCTTGACAATATTGGCGACTCTCGCCATCGGAATCGGGAAGTATAGCTGCAGGTTGTACCGTCGCGACCCTCCGCTGCACTGCCAGCGGATATTGTCGCCTGATAGCATAACGTAGAGAGCGCAATTGAACACATTCATCATGCTTGGATGCACAATATCGTTAATCTTAGTCTGCACACGCTCGCTTATCTCAAACAGCGAGTACACCTTTGGTTCGCGCGCGTCGGCAGAGAACATGCTGTGAATTGTCTCCTGGTGCGGTAACAGCTTCGCATGCCAATCGAACACGTTCCGCTCAAAGTTGCGTAGCGTAGTGCACATGTGGTTGGTCACCTGAATCGGAGCAAACAGCACGTCAATTTTGCTCTCGTCAATATCGCCGGTTTCGGATCGCCGCGGCTGCGGATTCGTCAAAATGTTCGTAGCAACTCCATCCAACAACGGGTCATCCTTTGACAGGTTCAACTCGACAATACACCCCTTCGCCAAATCCGGCTCAAGAAATCGCTTGATAACAAAGTCTGCGCTAGTGTCATTCTGCATCTGCAGCTCGCGCGACGGTGTAAGCACAATGTTACGCCTCGATACGCCTTGCGCGACGGTTCGCACGACAACGCCGAAACTGTGGCCACAAGCTACCAAGTCGCCTTCCTCAATCCGCTCGAGCGGTAACATTTCAGGCGTCATGATCCGTCCCCAACTGTTGAGTAGCTTAGCAGCAGCTTGTTTCTTAGCCTCCACTTCGTTCTGCTTTTTGCCGGCTGTCCGCTTGCCGCCAGCTCGCTGAGGTGCGTCTGGCGTATATAGCGGCGATTGCTGCGCAATAAGCTCTAACCGTGCCCGTCGCTGCTCTATTCGTTTGAGAATGCCTGCAATCACGGTAGTGCTGCTAAGTTCGTGTTCCGGCTGTTGCAGCTGTCCGCGTCCTGAACCGCCGCCGCGTTCTCGTACTGTCTTTTCTCCACTGCCACTCGCGAACCCGGTTCCATAGCGCCTCCGCAACATCACGCTGTTACAACTGCGGCATTTCCAAGCACGGCCCAGCGCAGCGGCACGCATGATAACTGATACTTGGACTCGGATCACAGCCGCGTATTCCGCTGCTGGTTGCTGGGAAAACAAATTTTGCGAGTCGCAAAGTCCCAACGCGCATCCTGAGCCGCACGCGGCTAACGCATCGCCACGCCTTCGCGATTTTGTAGGCGGTTTGTTGACAACTCGCGTACGCGTGTCAGTTCCTATTAATATCCGTATTCCACATACCACAAGGATACCCATTATCTATTACCATGCCTCATCAGATCCCTCATGTGCTAAACAAAAGAACAAAAAAATTAGATCCGCAAATGCAAGATTAGCCCAAAACGTACTTCTACTCTTTAATGCTGGCTTTCTAACGTCGTAAATGACCACCCCGTAACCGTAGAGTATTCCCAATTCCAATTGCGCCATATGCCGCTCTTTGTCCCACTAACCCATCCCTTTTGCCTAAACGCTTCCTCATCCGTCAGCGTCGAGCCGGATGCGACATCAGCGTCCGACACTAGAAGACCCCACTCCCGCGCGAACACGGCGTCCTTGCTGATACCGCGGCTCGCATACCGCACAGTGAGCTTTTTATTATGCATATGGTCTGTGAGCAATTGCACGAGCCAATCACAGGTGAACGTGGCCACTGAGGACGACGTGAAGAAGTCAGTAAAATAGGCTTCCTGGAGATTTGGAAAGATGAGCGGCTGATCCGCAGAATTTTGCGAATGTACCACGCTGCTGCTATTACTCCATGTCACACACGTGCAATCGGGCCCACATGAGGGATTACTCTTCGGCTGTCGTGAGCGTGAGGATTCTGGTGAGCTAGCTCGGCGAGGTACGACGGTTGGTACAGTACCAGAGTCAGAACCCAACTTTGAGCTGGCAAAGCTCAGCGCAGATGATGAACCTAGCTCACTCGTACTGCTAATTTGACCTTCCAGGGCCTGGCTTTCCACGGCCGGCAGAATCTCGGTCTCTTGCTCAGAGCTCGACGTTGTCACCAAATTTGGCGATGACAACTCCAAATCGCGCAAGCGGAACTCGAAGCACACTGACAGATTCACGTTCTGCAGTTGAAGATATGTCAAATTAGCCCAATTTAGGGACAGGAGTCGACTGACGCGCCGTTCATACACACATTTGGATGTGTATGATAGCATGTGTGCCCTGTATACAAATTTGCGTAAATTTGGATACTGTCCCATAGGAATCACGCGACCCTGATCAAGTGTGAACTCTTGCGTGCCGGAGGGTAACATGTCCATGAACAGCGGCGGCATTATGAGCGTGTCGAATACGTTCCAATGGAAGTGCACGAACAAGTTGTGTGACTGCAACGCGGCGAAGAAGTTGACCAGGAAATTCGAAAAGTCAAAGATGAGTTTGTTACGGTAGTTCGTCGTGATAATGCGTGGATGCAAAACTGGGTCGGGGTCGCGAATGGAAACCTGGCGAACGAATGCTCCGGAGGGTCTGTGGCGGAGTTAGCGTACATCGGTGATGACGAGGATACCATGGCCAACGTACCCCCTGATGGCAGCAAGCATGTTGTCGTGAACCGTAGAGAGGGATGTCACGCACAGAGTGATGTTCTGGTACAATACCGGCGTGACAATGGCGTTGAAGCGACGGTTGACGCGGCTGAGAGCGCACAAGTCGGCGTAGTCGGTCGGCGCACGCTGCTGCTGTTGCTGTTGCTGTCCGGACGGCGACGGAGCGGTCTCAATTGCAGTCGAAGTAGTAGCAACGTATGATATAATTGACCTACCCTCAAGGATCGGTTTTGCGGACCTATGGGTGACACGCGACTTGTCGAGCGAGAACATATGCCGCTTGCGCGGCGACGGCGCGCTCGGCGAAAACGGTGGCGCGAGGTACTCAACAATTGTCTCGAGTAACTCCTCAGGAAGCGTGTCTAAAGCACTCGGGGTGTGCGTCGGCTCCAGTGCAGTTGCTGTGGCAGGTAGTGCCGCGCATTGAGTGTCTGAGGCCGCCATTGCGGGCATATTCAGCTGTGGCTGTGAGGAGAGAACGCGATGATGAATGCAGAGTTCGAGAGACAAAAACGAAGGCAGGCTCGTGGCTGCGAGCCCGGCGGCCGGAAACGCTGCGGCGGGCTGCGAGGGCCTATGTCTGGTTCAGCTCGCACGGGCAGCGGTGTGGGAGAGCGAGACGAAGGGTTAAATATGACAGATTCTGCTGTGGTGATGGCGGTTGGGGCAATTCGCTATCGCGATAACCTCCGCAGACTCATCTCTACCACTAGCTCCAGCTTCCCCTCGACTCCACCGCCTCAGCAATGCCAGCAGGTGCAGAATACCCGCCCGGCGAATCGCTCGTCGCGGCCGCGGAGGCCGACGTCGCGCTCGCGGACTTGCTCGAGGACCCGGTTGGCATGGTGCCAGAGGTCATCACCACCGAGATCACCGCCGCCACTGCACAGCATGACTCGCGTTCACACAGCCATGCGCGGCGACTACTCACATTCGGCTCCGCGCTGCTGTCATGGTGGGTTATACTTTCCGCGTTTTCTAGTTACTTCTAACCATCTGCCTAGTCTTTGCGCGGGCTCTATCATGCTGTTCGCACTGTACGCGCCACAGTTCCAGACGCATCTCGGTTACACTCAGGTCCAGGTGAACGTGCTCTCCATTCTCGGCGAGGCGGGGATGTACCTCACTACCCCGTATGTACACTTTAGTTGTTCTACGCACTTTAAATTCTGACATTCAGTACAGGGTCGTCGGCATCTCGGCAGACGTTTTTGGTTCCGGCGTGCTCTCGCTCATCGCTGCCTTCTTCTACGCATCCGCATATAGTCTCGCAGCATGGTCGTATGCTGCCTCTCTGCCGTTTCCGTGTATGATGCTGTCCTTTCTATTCATTGGCTGTGGTACCGCGTGCATGTACTTCGGTTCCATCACGGTCTGTGCGAAGACATTCGCCTCGAACCGCGGTCTCGCACTCGGTCTGCCGATTACTGCTTATGGACTTTCCAGTCTGTGGCTTTCACAAGTAGTTGCGTGGTTTTTTACAGACAGGGAGTCGGGCGAGGTCGCGGTGTCGCGTTTGTTTGGATTCTTCGCAGTGTTTCTCGCAGTCGTGGCGTTGCTGGCTGCGGCGGGATTCCAGCTCGGATATAGACCTGAGCTCGAAGCGCAGTCTGCACTTCGACCAAAGAAGGCGGTGCACACGAAGCGCGTGAGCACTGATGAGAGCGCGCAGCTGTTGAACGGCGACGAGCCTGTCATCGAAGCGTTTGTCGAAGACGGCGAAGAAGAGGTTGAGGAGATCACGTCCCCTCTCACACGTACCCGGATGGTGCTCGACTTTGTCAGCGACTATACGGCTTGGGTTTTTGCCCTTGGTCTATTCACGACCACTGGTCCGGGCGAGATGTTCCTCAACAACATGGGCAGCATCATCCGCTCGATCGGTACGCCAGGCCCGTCCGCCCCGACAAACGTTGCCGTAATCGCTTTCTCGTCTGTGACGATGCGCATCGCGGCGGGTGTGGCATCTGATCAACTTGCAGCACGCCACCGCAGTCGCATGGGGCTGTTGCTGTTCTTCGCTGCGTTTCTAGGATTAGGCCACTTCATGGTCGGCTTCGGTGGCGCACAGATCGCTCACGGCAGGTGGTTTTGGGTCGTCAGCGCTATACTTGGTGCAGGCTATGGTGCCGTTTTTACGCTGGCTCCGGCGGTGGTATCGCTCGTGTGGGGCGCAGAGCGGTTCGGCACGAACTGGGGCGTTTTGTTTGTCTTTCCTGCTATCGGCGCCATAGTATACGAGCTCCTCTATGCAGCGATATATGACGCGCATTCTGCTGACGCGCGACTTTGCCTGGGGTTGGAGTGTTATCGGGCGACGTTCCTGGTGACTGGAATGAGCTGCATTGTCGCTTTTCTGGCGTGGCTGTGTGTCTGGCGGATTTCATGGAACCTTCGCGGCGTGTTTGTGTAGTATATAGGGCGTTTTTGTACATATTTGCATATTGTCACGGGTTGGTTTTATATTGAGTGAGCTTCTATAATTATTGCATGTCGGGTCCTAATAGATCACCATCCTCGCCATGGGATATACACGTCCACTACTAAGTCGTTTTCCAGGATAAAGTACCATTGAAACATGGACGACGTGATGCACACATGCTGCGGTAGCAACAGCACTTTATCACCAAGCTCCCATGTGGTTGCCGGTTCCGGTTCGCTGTCCTCGATCACACCGGGCACATCATCTGTCCTCTTGGATAAAATCCCGTGCTCCTGGCTCACCCTCCCAATAATCCACCGAGGGCCAGAGATCTTCTGCCCCTTGACCGTCGCGATCCCCGGAATCCTGCCTGGCTCGCGCGCAAGCGCAAGCACGCCCGCGTCGACGAGGTATTCCTGGCGGTCAGCGTAGTACGCAAGCACCTCGGCCACCACAGCGCCCGCGACATCGCTCGGCGCAACGAGACCGGTGGCGACTTGCTGTATATCCAAAATAGCGTAGTTTCCTGCGTGGATTTCAAATGTTGTGGGCATGTGCTGTACTTCCTTACGGGCCGTCATGAACAACGACGCAACTTCGTCGGACGCCAGCGCGGACGTCTGTGCGGTTGGCGTTGCGCCGACGGAAAGCACGAACGGCGCGGATCGCAATGCTGACGACGACTTTAACAAGATGCTAAACGCGAGCTTCGCGGCGGTCGTAACTCCCTCGAGCTCTGTTCGCAGATGCTCGATGACTGCCGCAACGCCGGTTGCGCCATAACTGCTTCCACGGTGCGCGTAAAAGCCGTATAACTCCACTTTTTCCGTATCCGCGGCAAACAGCGCGCGAACTACGTCTGCAAGCTCTGAAGATGCGGCGGCGCGGCCTGCGCGGTTGTCCCCTACGTCGACTTTCACAAACACTGACCACTTTTGCGCCGGGGATGGGACTGCAGCGATATACTCGACCTGCGCAGTGGAGTCAAGCATCAGCCGGAGCTGTGCGCCATGATAGAACATTTCCCTCGCAATATTTGCAAGTTCTGGAAGCTTGGACTTTGCGGGTGGTATTCCATAGAGAATGTCGGTCACGACGCCGTCATGGACGAGCGGAAGCAGCCCTCTGATCTCCGGTAGTGTGGACGCGACGACGGCCGTGTGCTTCGCGCCATTGCCGAGCTGAATGCGCACTATTTCACCGGTCTGTCTTCTACTGCGGTTAAAATTAATACATGCAACCTGTCCGTGGGCTTAACTCGCCTTGTGGGTCTTGACATGCGGTCGAAAGCGCACGTTCTCGTCAAGCCTGGAGAGGCCGCTCAGCATGCGTTCCGAATTGCGCTTTACGACGTCGAGGTCTAGTACGAAACTCGGTGTTGGCAACGCTGTATATGGCTTGCCTTTGAACTGTTCCAGCAGCTTTTCTCTGTGCATGCGGAGACTAGTAGTGGGATCCATCGTGGACGCGAGACGGGTGTTCGCGAGCAGGATGCGAGGATGCGATGAATCTGGGACGACCTCAGCGAGTAAGCAGCACAATGCCCGCACGCAAGTCTCGTGAACAGTGCAATATGATCCAGACTACATATGGCTACGACATTCTCGAGAAATAAGCAATCTCGCTTGGAACCTCGTGAAACAGATAGTGAATTTCCTGTCCAGACTTGCCGTGATCGCTGGTCTTCACGTGCCTTTAAACCTTACCGAAAACCCGTCGACCTTGAACTTGGGGTTGATCACGAAGTTCTCTCCACCAACTACACATCAAAATATGGCACCTTCAGCTTCGAAAGCGAATGCGGCAGCCATAAGCACCGGAAACAAGAAGCGCAAACGCGAGAACGTGCTGTGGGAGCTCGACATGGTTGAGTCCAAGCTCGCAGAGCGTGGCGGCGGCAGCACAACCACCACATCGCAAGCATCTCGCCAACGACTTGTGCGTTCGCGTCTTGCGCTAGACGCTCAGAAGCGTCGCTTGGACAAGCAACAAGGTGAACTGAAGGAATCCCCGGTAGATTCGCTCGAAAAGCTACAGCACCGCGCGACCGAGCTGCGTCGGCGCCTCGTCGAGCAAAAGCTCTTCCATGCTACTCGCGAACTCGCACGAAGTCTGAAGCGCGCGAAACCGATTGAGACGCAGAAACTAATTCGCAAGTTGAAAGATGCTCGCAAAAATGAGAGTAGCGCGGCCAATATTGCACGACACGAGCTGGAACTTACGTTGTTGAAGCACCTAGACGCGGTCGCTGTCGCAACCGCATTTCTATGGAAACGGGTGCGCAAGCATCCGGAAATCAGTGCCTCAGAACTGCTACCTGATGCACCTCCGCAAATACGTGACGATCGTGAGAACGACGTCATGGAAACGAGGGCTGAGCACGAGAACGCACAGCAGAACGTGGTCGCTAGGCTGTTAAAGCAGAAGCTTGTCCAGAGTGTGGTGAACGACGGCATAGCAGCCGTGTTGACCGCGATCAAAGTTGCAAACAATGAGAAGAAGAAGAAAAACGATAAATCAGGGCTGACTGCGGATGTGGAGAGCAACACCGATGAGGAGAATGAGGAGCAAGATATTGACGAGCCAGAAGAGGATGAAGAAGAGGAGGGACGAGGAGAAGAAGAAGAAGGAGAAGAAGAAGAAGAAGAAGAAGAAGAAGCGCAGGACAAGGACAATAACGCGGAAGTTGACGAGGCAAGTGACAGCGACCTCGCCAGATACGACAGTCTTATCGCCAACGAAAGCGACGACACTGACACTGACTCCATCATCGGCGCCCTCGACGACACCATCAACTACAACGAAATCTCAGATCTCGAGCCTGACTCCCTCGACGATGACCAGTCTGACGACGCGCCAGACGACGAAAGTCCACCACCAAAACGCGTTGCATCCGCGCCGTTCGACGGTAAACGCGGAAAGACGATCATTCTACCTTCGCTGAGCTCAGGGTACATCTCCCCCGGATCGTCCGACTCAGAAGCCGACTTTTCCGACGCGGTATCCAACAAAAAGAAGTCCGCCATCGCGAAACCGCGCAAGAATCGGCGCGGCCAACGCGCACGACAGAAGATCTGGGAAGAGAAGTACGGGCGCAACGCCGCGCATGTGAAGAAGTCCGAGCAGGAGCGGCGAGCGAAGGAGCAGGTGAAACAGCAGAAGAAGCTCGAGCGTCAGCAGCTCAGGACAATGCTCAAGCAAGACGGAAACGCGAACGGCGTGCCACTTGGCACGAAAGCTGCACAGGGTGGTGCTGGCGAGCGGACACAGACAGCTAATGCTGACAAGACGCTTCATCCTTCGTGGATTGCAAAGCAAAACACAAACAAAAAGGTCGAATTCATGGGTAAAAAGGTTGTGTTTGATTGATTAGTCGTAGCAGCTACGTTGATAATTTGGTTGTCAGATAAGACTACATGCCAGATAAAAATATCTACTGCCGTTTACCATAACAATGCACGCTGTTCGCAGCAGCTGGCGGATCATACGCTGACACCAGCT
Source organism: Limtongia smithiae (assembly GCF_038497785.1). Taxonomy (NCBI): domain Eukaryota; kingdom Fungi; phylum Ascomycota; class Lipomycetes; order Lipomycetales; family Lipomycetaceae; genus Limtongia; species Limtongia smithiae. Next base: position 769,946 of record NW_027117628.1, read on the forward strand.
GCCTGTGTACTCAGCTTATCCAGGCTCTTGTCTACATCACCAATCAGTTGATGCAAGTCTGCATTGGCTTGCAGTGCAGCTTCCTTGTCAGCCTGCAGAATGGCATAATTTCTTTGCAAACTGGTGTTGTCTTGCTGCAGCGCCTGCACAAGCTGCTCCAGTGCCTTGATGTGTGTGGCAGACTTTTCGTTTTGCTCATTCACAACCGCGAGACGGATAGAAGCATCCTCAAGTTTGCTGCCATACTCAATGAGTGCATCCGCATGTGCCTGCTTCTCACTCTGGAATTGTGACTTCAGTGAATCCAGCTCAGACTGTAAATCGACTGACGGTGGCAGCGCCAGCTTAGCTTCGTACTCTGCCGCGAGCTTCTGATACTCCTCGTGCTTCGTGTTCAATTCGTCACGCAGGCTCTGGATGACAGTGGTATTGCCCGCCAGTTCGCGTTCGTACTTCTCAGTTGCATGCGCCGCGGCTTCATTTGCAGACGCCAGCTCGGCTGTAAACGTCGCCGACGCTGCAGTAAGGCCATCGATGCGCTCGCGCAGTGCGGCGAGGTCTGCCTGCAGCTCAACGTTCACCTGCTTAACAATCACCACTTCTGCAGCTGTATGCTCTTGCTCTCTTGCATTGGCTAGCTGGGTCTCCGTCGTGCGGAGCTTAGATCTTAATGTGGCGATTTCGTCGGCAAGTTTTTTGATTTCCTTATCCTTTGCATGCTGCGTCGGAAACCCCCGTGCCAGTGACTCGTCGACAGCTATATCCGCAGCCTCGGTAGCAATGGCGACGGCCGCATCTTGCTCGTGCTCATGCACAATCTCGGTCGCCTTTTCAAGGTCTTCCTCCGACACTGCAATTCGAGCTGCCTTCAATGCATCGGAAAGAGCCACACTCGAGAGCATCGGCTTCGCGAGCACCGGCTTCTGGTATGTGGCATGCGCGCCGACGGACGCTGAGCGGGCGGGAGATAAGGAATAGGCTCGCGGCGCAGGGCCAGGTTGTTGCGATGGAACCCGGGGCCGAGGTGGTGCTGAGGTTCTGCTGATCGTAGTAGTGGACTGGGTAGCGATAGAGGTCTTCGGGGCCGGCCTAGCTGCTGGCCGGGATTGCGCCGGGGTGGGAGCAAAGGAGACGGCTTTCGTCCCTGATTTCGGCTTCGTCGTCGCCGTCGCCGTTGCGGCAGAGGTCGTTATCGGCGGCAGCGGCCGGGTCTTTGCACTGGCCAATGCCGCTGCCATAGTTACAGAAGGCTGCGTCTTCATGGCTGATGCAACTGGAGCGGCGGAGTTGTGGCCTCTGGACGCAGCTGTCGATGTGAACAGCCGGGACGAGCCCGTCTTGAGGGACGGCGCATTGCGAAGCACACCTCGAGGCGGCACAGCTGCACGCGGCGGTGTGCTCGGAGCAGATTCGGGCAGTTGTTTAGGAGCGTCTGCGCCGGTCATTGCGGGTGCGATAGGTCGTGGGCAGGCTATATCGACTGGGAGCACGTTGGCGATGGCCGCGCGGGTACGCGTGGACCTCAGCTTCGACGCCGCAAATGGTGTGTTAACAGGGCACCAGCCGCACGACGCACGTGCCAAGCACGTGATTCTACTAGGCCCGTTGCTGACATTACCCCAGATTCGATTGGGAGTTCGCTGCGGTCGACGACGAGGGCCGCTAGCAGCCTGCGTTGGCGCTGCTTGCGCTATCCCGTCGTGCTTCCTCGGCAGCTTATACGGGGCGCTGGGCACAGCGTGCTCGCGGAGACGCCCTGCCATTGGCTGGCCTAGCTGAGGGCCAGGGGCGGCGCGCGAGGGCGGGCCTTGGGCCGGCGGCAGCGCGACATGGGGAGGGCGGTGTGTGCGCGCAAGCGCGACGCTCATTCGACGAACGCGCTCCACGAACGAGAGTGCACGCCGCGCCCACGAACGCCGCCGCTGTTCCGCGTGCGCGCTGGACGCGTTGTTCGCTGTGACGGGCGGCCGCGATGCGCGCTGTTGCGGGATGCCAGGCACGCGCGCGTGGCTACAGTGCACGCACGCGGCAGTGTCCAGCTGGTGTCTCCTGGCCTCCGCTGCGCTCTTTATATCCCTTCCTGCTCCTGGCCCCTGTTCTGTTTTGCAGTTCAATTTGCAGTTCTGCTTCTTCTCGCCCGTCCTGTTTGCATGCTCTGAGTAGCCGATACCCGCATCTCTGCTCTGCATCCTGCTTCAACAGCTATTATCGACTGCGCCTCTCTGCTCTCTACAGTATGCACGCCATCGCCGCAATCGTCATCGCCGCCGCCCTGCTGGGCGTCGCAATACTCTGTCTGAGCGCGTCGACGAAGTCCATCTTCATCTTTGCGTGGAACTGCTTCCTCAAACCGTTCAACAGCGGCGCTATAGATTCGCGCGACCAGCAGGCCGCGCTCGAGAGCTTCTATCAAGGCCAAGCCTCCATCTACGACATCACGCGCTCCAAACTTCTGCAGGGTCGTGAGACCATGTGAGTAAAATCTCCAGTGCGCAGAAGTCATGGTCGCGCGTAGGTATTGACCGATATGTCTAGGCTCAAGATTGCTGCTGCTCATCTCCCCGCTGGCGCTACTGCACCCGTCTGGGTCGATATTGGCGGCGGCACCGGCTGGAATATCGAGAAGATGGACGAGTTCAAAAAGATTAAGGGCTTCAAGGCTGTCTATCTTGTTGACCTGTCTCCTTCGCTGTGTAATGTTGCGCGCGAACGATTTGCATCCCGCAAATGGGAGAATGTTCATGTCATCTGCGCCGACGCGACCTCGTTCAAGCTTCCTGACGACATTAAGACGGCGGACCTCATCACGATGTCCTATTCCCTCTCCATGATTCCCATGTACGTAACGCGCTTGGACTAGTTGATGATAGCTTACTAAAGTCGACTCAAGGTTCTACGCTGTGATTGACCGCCTACAAACCATTATCTCCAACAACGGCATCATCGCTGTTGTTGATTTCTACGCGCAGTCCACCGCAAGTCTTTCTGGACGTACTAACCTCGGTGGTGAACTCCTACGCCATGTGAACTGGTTCTCACGCACCTTTTGGCGCCTGTGGTTCGAATTCGACCGTGTTTACCTCGATTCTTCGCGTCGCGACTATCTGGAGTACCAATTCGGTACAATCAAGAGCGTCAACTCACGCAACACCCTGCTTGGCCGGATTCCATACTACATCTGGCTTGGCTGTGTCAAGTCGCGCGACTCGGAGCTTGCCCGCAAGATCAACGCGCTTGCTACGGAATCGCCATACCTTCTTCCCATGAACAGCTCTCCCGAGGTTTCCGCTTTTGATGCGGTCGATGACGACACCGGTGTGCGCTCCAAGGGGTATGAAGCTGCCGTCGTTAACCTTCAGCGTAACTTCCCGCTGCCTTCATTCTTCTACCAGTCCGAGATCTGGCGTATTTTCTACGACGAGCGTCAGTCAAAGTACCAGCAGTTTGCTGGTCAATATATCTACGCGTTTACCTGGGAAGATCCTCGGGAGGACGACCGCATTCTAAAGTTCAAGCCGAGCGACACCGTGCTTGCGATCACGTCTGCCGGCGACAACATTCTCGCGTATGCATCTATGCAGAACCCGCCTCACAGAATACACTGCGTGGACCTGAACCCGCACCAGAACCACCTTCTTGAGCTGAAGCTCGCGGCGTTCGCCACGTTGCCGTATGACGACATCTGGAAGATGTTTGGTGAGGGCAAGCACGAGAACTTCCATGAGATTCTTGAGACAAAGTTGTCTCCCAAGCTGTCGTCGCACGCATTCCAATACTGGCTGCGCAACACGAAGGTCTTCACTAGTAAGAGCGGACTCTACGACACCGGCTTTACGCGTTGGGCCATCCGCATCGCCAAGTACATTTTCTGGGCTACCGGATGTGAGGAAGACATCAAGAAGCTGTGCAAGGCCAAGTCGTTGACCGAGCAGAAGATGATTTATACCAGCAAAATCCGACCGGCTCTCATCAACCCGTGGGTTGCCACCATCGTCCTCCGCAACCCGCTCTTCCTGTGGAAGGCCCTCGGCGTGCCGATGCACCAGGCCGAGATGATCTCATCGACATCCGGTAACTTCCTCAACTACATCACCGAAACTTTAGACCCGTTGATGGATCGCTCTCTTATCTCGGAGGACAACTATTTCTACCTTCTCTGTCTACAAGGCTTCTATACGAAGATGAACTGCCCCCCATACCTCAAGAGAGACGCTTACTCGCGCTTGTCGAAGCCGGAAGCTCTTGACGGAATCCGTGTGCACACCGACGAGATTGTCGACGTTGTCGCGCGCATCCGGAAGCACACCGTTACAATCGCAATTGTGATGGACCACATGGACTGGTTCGACCAGGACGGCGTTGATGCTACGCGGGAGATTCGCGCGCTCAACCACGCGCTTAAGGTCGGCGGTCGCGTGCTGTTCCGGTCCGCGTCAAAGAAGCCGTGGTATACCGCCGTGTACGAACGCGAGGGGTTCACGTGCAGACCCGCTCAAGTGCGTGAGAAGAACAAGAGCATTGATCGCACTAACATGTATGCCAGCACGTGGGTGTGCACGAAGATGATGGATCTAGAGGCTGACTCCAGCGTGGACAAGCTCGTGCTCTAGATAATGGATCTGAAGTGTATGTAGAGGTCTGAACGCCGGTGGCGAGCGGGCCGTGTATTACTTAAGCATTTTATTAATAGATGATACAACTATGTTACAACGATTCAATTTCGGTAGCGGGGCTGATCGCGGTCACGATTCCGCTCGTGGTTAGTAGGCGCCGACGGCGACCTGCGCCGATACTGGTCGTCTCGAGCACGCTCATACCTCCTTGGGTGCTCAAGCTCTCTGCGCGCAGCAGCCGCGGCGGCCCCAACGCCGTCTTCATCGTAGCGGCTCGCGACGAACCTGCTTGCGTCGCCTTTCCCTGGGCCTATGCGCCCTCCCTGCTTGCGCTGCTCACGCCTCATTTCACGTTCGATCTCGCGCTCGCGCCTACTCGCGTCCGCAGCGCGTGCGATGCGTTCGCGCGCACGCGGATCTTGCACGTCGAAGGACATTGCTTGCTCGATTTCTGCGTCATCAGCGCCGTTTGTTTTGTAGTACGTGTGATCCACACGCAGTTCGCGACCGAGAACCGTCGCACCGTCGAGATTGTCGACCGCTAGCACAGTTGAGCGCTGGTCTTCGTACTTGAGGAATGCGAAGCCGCGCGATTTACCAGTTTCGGAGTCGCGCATTAGATGAATGTAGACTGGGTTACCATATTGGGAAAATATTGTAAGAATGTCGCCTTCATTAAGCTCGAAAGGCAGCGAGCGTATGGCTGTGTTGAGTTAGAATGGCTCTGGATAGAGCGCGACCCAAAGACACGGACGTACATATGAATGCTGTGTCTTTGTAGTCGTTGTGCCACGACGCCGCGTCGCTAATTCCGGCTTTGAGCTCTTGTTCATTCAGCTTCGCCACGCGACTTTGAAACTGTGGCCGCTCTCGCGCACTCATGTTGTCGACGGGTGGAAGGCGCGGTGACGTCGATTTGGTGGTCACAACTAAGACAGAAAGCGGAGTCGAGTCTTGGTTTTGCAACGCTGACTACTTCACGCAACTTACGTACTGCGTACACGCCAATGGGATAGCGCCAGGAAAGCAGTGTCTTAGAACAGGTGGAACAACAGGATGACTGTTGACTTCGTGATTATGATACTTGAGATTTCGGTTGAGCTCTACAAGTTTGGCAACAGCGTGACGGTGCAGCAAGGATTCGCCATTTTCCCTCGCAGCTAGCACAAATGTGGAATCACGCAGACGCGCATATACGAGGCTCCTTTAAGCGATGACGAATATATTGTCATGGAGTCGACTGCGACGAGGAAGGTTTGCCTCCGCTGTTGACGGACGGGTCGAGTACAAATTTGTGCAGTGAACAGTCCTCGTACCGAAAAATCCATTAACGTGGTTTTGTCCTTTACTGCGTGCCATTTTAGCAAACTCCCGTCCTTGGTCTTCTTGTGCTCTTACTGCTTGACCAACACTGACGTGGCATGGGAAGCGTTCTTGAAGATGGCATGAATAGCGAGGAATCACATCCGGCTCCGATGCGCCAACAACGCTTGATCTCCGCCAGCTTCTTCGAAGAATTTCTGAAGTGACAGCATGAGAGCACGACATTACTGTCTGATACGAGGTCATAGCTCGGTTATACTACCACCATCCCAGTCTCTTACGTAATCTTTTGTTGCCGTGATTTGGTTTACCACCTCGGTTTCAGAGGAATATTCTGAACAGCAATTGTAGTGGATCGTGGACTGAAATGGCTTTGGTTGCAGGATAACACTGCTCTTATATTTTTCTAATGATTTTTTAGAAACTTTCATTCTTATCTATATCGAGAGGCGTTGCTGGTATCATAGCTGCAATATCGAGCGTTCTAGTTCGCGTACATATGTACTAGATTTTTGCTAATCTTCATAGAGAATGATTCTTTGCATGAGATTTAACGAGGTTAACGCTGAACTTATTTTGATACCCTGTTCATTTCTCACGTCTTTGTTGTAGTCTTATAGAATGAATATGGGAATCAGCATAGCGGAGTTGGAACAACGAACTTGTAATATAGAGTATAAGCATATTTGGATCATGGATAGCTGTAAACAGCATATCCCTAAGAAGAATGATCACAAATAAATTCGCGCTGTTATTTGTTCATTTTTAGGTCTAGCCTGATTTGAAACTGACTGTCCTGGTGGGTTGGTGCAAAGCTGCTGCCCTGTACGGAGAGATCTGCAGATTTTTGTTTCGTATATCCCACTGCTTTGGTCCGTTGCCACTATTGATAAAAGCGTGCGGTTATATATCTATCATACATAGAAGAAACAAGTTCAGTCCTAAACCGCCGCAATAGAGCAATGAGGAATTAAGCTCAGATACACACAGCAACAAAACAAGCCACGTTGAATTGGGAACCCAGTACATAAACGAAAGAAGCCAATCCGAGGTAGCGTTGCACCGAATATGCAGATGTCATGAATGCTGCTACTGTAGAATCAGCTGTTCCACCCCTCGATATCAAACTCTGTCCACGACGGCTTCACGATCTCCTCCGCATGTCCACCATCATCGCGCTCATGCAATGTATGCTCCGCGTATGTGACATGTCCATTGTTGTCGACGAGGATAACAGTCTGCGTCCGTGTGCCGTAGTAGTTCCCCTTAACGAAGGTGTATGGTACTGCGATCGAAGTCGCGGCGTCTACAGTTGTGGTTGTAGTTGGGGAAGTAGTTGATGTGCTACCACCAAAAGTGGACTCGACTGCTGAAAATACGGGGATGAAGATGCTATGCCGCAGCGCATCGAACATTTGAGCAGGTTCCGCGGCGCGCGGGAGTTCGTCAACAGAAAGAACAGCGAAAAGATCGTCCACGAGTGCGTGTACATCGTCGCCATCCAGAGTAGTGTCAGTCGTCTTTGGTGCTGCTGTTGCGCGCTCCCGTACCGCCATGATATCGCGCGCGACAACGCCAGAAAGCAGCGTGCAGCCTTTGTGAACTTTGGGCCATGGGTGGGTGTACAGAGAGTTTGACAGACCGTAGGTGTGTGCGCGTACTGTAGAAGTAAGTTCGTTCAAGGCGTCGTTGTGTGTCGCGTGCCCCTCGCCGTCGAGTGTGGGATTATGGGTCTCAGCGTCACCGAATAGCCATGCGGTACCGTCGTTTAGAGACGTGCTTCTGTTTGTAAGCACACCAAAGGACTCTAACCGAGGCTCTTCGACTGCACCAGTTGCGGTGTCTGCTGGTGAAGCCGCTGATCTATGGAGCGGTCGCAGCGTGCCGCAGATCATGCTGAACCCGCCGACTGCAAACAGCCCGTTTGGTCCTGCATTGAAAATCGCGTCCTCAATCCACGTCGCAGTTGGGATATCTCGCGCTGTCAAGAACCCCTTCACCAGCGCGCCGCGTGATATTGGGCTGATGTTGTCTGGCAGCCATGCAGAGCGTCAACATTCGAATTCTAACTGAGAGCCCAAAAATACTGACCATCTCGTGTGCTTTCCCGGAAATTGACGAGAATCGCAAGCCGTCCGGTCTTGGAAATGCCGATCCAGGTGCCGTGCTCCTCGCGGGCGAGGTCGCGCGGCGCGAAGACGTCGGAGTCGGGACACGGCCAGAAGGAAGCAGGCGCGGTTGGGCGATTGAGATACTCGTCGCGGTTCGACAGTACGATTAGCGGACTATTGGAGGTGCGCGTGAGTGGTTAGCCAGCGAGCTTCTGGGACGGTGAGTGGAGTGTGGGGTTTCTGTGGAGATGTACATTGCGGGGAAGTAGCACCAGAGAACAGTGGAATCGGGGAGACGCACTACTTTGGATGCGCGGTGCATAGAAGCAGGATGCACATCGTGCGCGTTGCTGCATGTGCATGCGAGGAAAAAGAAAGTGCAAGACGGTGCTGAAGAGGAGAACGCGATAGGAGATAACAAGGACGAGGACGGCGCTTGGCCGCATGAGCGTTGTTCGTTGTTCCCTCATCGGCACCATGCCACCCCCGATACCTCCAGCAGAACCCCATCCCGCTTACTGGCTACAGCACAATTCATCCACATCGGCAACAAAACTCCAGCCCAGACATTACTAAACTACTTAGAAGAGGACATTACAACAAGAAGAAACAAGAAACATCATGACTTGTGCATGCTATGAAACAACATTAAGATAGCGCGTGCACGATAAACCGAATATTAGTCTAACAATAGCTTTCAAAAACAAGCATCACAAATTAGCAAACCAAATTGTCTTTCACATGCATAATTGTAGTACCCACGGGGGCCCATTGGTTACGACATCGCGTCAAGGCGGCGAATGCCATGTAACAGCAACCGATCCGCACCTTAATACATCTCAATACCCTCCTCCAGCGCGTCAACCATAAGACCCTTGCTACTGCCATTGCCAACACCTCTGCGCGCTGGCGACCAGAACCTGGGCATGATGACGCCTAGCAAGACATATTGTAAGGCACGAAGACGGCCTTCACCGTTGTCCGCACGTAGGCCAGCCTTGCGCACGAGGGAGCGCGCAAAACCAAAAATGGCGATGCAGAAGTACATCTTGCACAGTAAGACGAGCACAATGATTGTTATCGACACGCCGCGCTCGGCCGGGACGTCAATCTGGTGGGACGGGTCGACTTCCGCGTCGGCCTTGTCGAACTCGCGGAACCACACGACGGAGAAGTAGATAGTGAATGCAATGTTGGAGAGCATGTCGAGGAAGAACACGTACGAATACGCGACGACTGGCAGCGCATTTTGCCGTCGCACGCTGTGCAGAGCATACAGAAAGAACGGAAGAAGGATGATAGAGAAAATGTTGAGCACCCACTGTGCGGCAGAAATGGACTTGCCTGTTGCGCCGTCAGCACTACACGCAATAACAAAGTAGCCCGTTCCGTCACAACTCACCAGTGAATATCGACAGCAGACCGTAGATACCGCTAGCCTTGTTGACGACACCAAACACCGTAATCAGCTCTGCACCCGCTGCAAGAGGGAGAAACCCGATAAAATATTGCTGTAAACCGTCAGCACAACGCGCTGAACAACACAATTGCAATCACGCCAGGAAAACCCACCCTTGGCACTAAGGACACCATGATGACACTGTGCTGAATAATGTCGCGGTACGGTGGTTGAAGGAAGAGTGCTGCGAGTCAGACAATGGGCCGTGCGGGTCGTTGCGCTGTCCGTCAGGGGAGCAGTGGCGACGCGGGAAGCGAGCGACAGAAACGATGATGCTGTGGACGGAGGGGAAACTAGACTGCGGTCTGCGGCCAACAATCTCCAGGATCCGCGATGCTCCGGAATTGTCGGCGGTGGCGCAATGACCCTGTCTTGCGCGGGGCTCGTACTGACATCGCCAGTGCCCCCACGGCCCCCCTCCTACCAAAATCGGCTTTCATCTATAACAAAAGCTAGCCTTGAACTGAGTAGTTACGGCTCTATAAAAGGCACTATATACAAACAGAAGTGAGTCTTCTAATCAACCTCTTTATGATACACTTAAGCTCTTTTTTCTCCGCACCTGTTTTTTGTGGTCCAAAACAAAACACCATTACCGCCCTACCCTCCGTCCGAGCAATGCAATTACGAGAAAAAGTATAGACTCTTCTTCAGCTTCTGAACATCAAAATCGCCCTTCGGTGGCACATCCGGAAACGTAAGCGGAACGTATATCGGCATGCCCTTCATGTACCGCTTGATGCTGCTGTGGTAAGTCGCTAGTGGCGCATCGCCAACTTGGCCCTCCACTTCCTCAAGAAGCTTTGCGGTGCTGTCTTCGTCGTCTTCAGACAGATGACTTTCGTCGTCCTCGGCTTCGAGATTCTCAGCCTCTTCCTCCACGGGTTCGGCAGAGCTATCCTTTGGAACCCCAAGCGTCTGCCGGATGATGTCATCGGATGTGAACCTCTCAAACTCGTTCTCCGACGACATGTACTCTGACCGCTTCGATGACACCTGCTGCTTGACCTCACGTGGCCGCAGACTCTCCATTGGCGTGTTTCCAATGATGCTCAACGGTGTAACCATTGCAGCACCCTTCGCACGCTTCTCCGGATCGTCTGACTTCAATAGATGCAGCCGTTCTGTCTCCATATCGACCTCATCGCGCCCTGTCAAAGCCCGCTTAAGCTCCGCGCGTTTCGCTCGCCGCCACCGCTGAATCTGCTTAGCCTCATCGCACGTGGTCGAAATCTCCACGGGGTACATGTATCCCTTGTAGCGCTGTTCAAATTCCTGCTTCAGCTTCGTCACCAAGTCACCCTCATGCAGCTTAATGAAAGCGTCACGCAGAATTGCGTTCATGCGATCAACATCCGCCGCATGTGTCCAGTAAGAGTCATGCACAGCAGCAAACGTCAGCCCGTTCCGGCCGCATGCAAGCGCGGACAGAAGCATGTGCGTCGCGTCTAGCGAATGAATGAAGTTGGGCGGGAAAGCCGCCTGCTGCTTGCGCGAGTTAACCGGATGCAACTCGTTCGGGTCAGAAATGTACACCGTCTGCAGGTTTGTTGATACCTGCTTTCGCACCGTCGCGCGATACGGCTGCACCACCGGCAGACCGAGCGGCGACGTCCAGATCACAGCCGTCATACTCTTAGTATTCTCGAGATCGTCAGCTGAGTTCGGCGGTAGTGACTTTGAAATCCGCCGCGCACACTCTCCCAGCCAATCCTGAATCAAATGAGCACCAGAAAACAAATCTCGTACAACGTGAAACACGAGCTTTGCGAGGTACGACGCGCCCTTCCACACATAGATCTCCGGAACGTCTTCCAGATCTTTCAGCTGACTCATGATTTGCGCGCGTGCGCCAACATATGTTACACCATACACGTTTGTCATGACACTCTGCTTCACGACCTTCCGCTTGATCTTGCCGTTCAGAACCTGCGCAATCTCAAGTCCTGCCTCGGCATCCTTCGCCACCATCGCGCTCACGCGATCAGACACGTAGGTGTAAATATCTTGCGGTTTGTCACTCGGCTCAAGATTCACCTGTCGAGCACCCTCAGTGTCACCACCAAGCGCGGCGTAGTGCTGAAGACCGTTACACGTGCCGTCCTGGTGTACAGCTAGTCGCGATCTGAATGCTGTGGGATCCGGCGATCGCAGAGCCGCCGTCAGCTCGAAACACACCGCCAACGCCTGCCATGGATCGGCGGCTGTCATCCAGAATCCACGACCATCAAGCGGATGATCAGCAGAATCAAATATATCTTCCAAATGATCCTCCGCATACTGTACACGTCCCTGGAAGTCTGCTTTGTCGAATCCGCACAGGTTCGCTAGATGGATCTTGAGCCACTGCAATCCCCGTTCTCCCAGTGGCTTGCCTTCCCAAAACATCAGCAATCCACGACACATATCATTGCCTAGATGGTTCAGATGTGGTGGTACCGCGTACGCGCGGCCTCGGAAATCGAGATTGTGAGGAAAATAGATTCGTTCGCCAATAAACGCACGAGCAATCTCCAGCTTGTAGTTGATGTCACATCGCTGTGAGTGGCTTGTTCGCGCCTGCAGAATTAGCATTTTGCATTTGCGTGCCCAATCGCGGCGCACCGCAGGATCTGCGTCCTTCTCCGGCTCGGGCGGGAATTCCAGCTTTTCGCGGTTCATCTTGGCAGGAATTTCGAGAAAGTCCTTGCCAGAGTTCCACACCTTCGCGACGACTCGGAACACGTTAGAGTTGATGATCCACGCCGTAGATCCGAGAACGTCGAGACCTTCGAACACACTCTGGAGATCATTTCTGCGGCACGCCTCTCTAAGATATGCCATTTGTTCAACAGAATTCTTGGTTCTCATCAGCGGTGTTGATGTGTATAGATATCCACCAACATTCGCTCCGGCCCATTTGAGAGGCTTGATAAGCATTGGCAGCTGCTGTGGGTGGATCATCGCACCAGCGGGGTCATGCGAGAGCTTGCTTGCGAAATCCTTGTGCACTCTGAGCACTCCAAGCTTCAATCCCTGCGAGTATTGATACGAATGTGTAATGGCAGGTACGATGCTTGTAACATCCTTCCCGGTCACGGGATCCGTTGCCGTAACTGCGACTTTCGCGACGTGCATAAGAATCGAGACCAGTGTGGAGCCAATATCTGCCTTGACGTCATCCGGCCATTCTGGTTTCCATGTGCGAATGACTTGCTGTTCCTCATTTCGCTTCTTTGCAATCGACAACATGCGTGAGAACTCCTGTGGATTCTGCAAGATCGCCTTTGTAGGCTTCAGGATTCCCAGCTCGGCAGCATCACCTTTCAGCAATTGTTCAGAGTTGTACTCCATCTCGACGGCACGGCCAACTGTTAGCACCGTGCGTGCGGTGCGCATCATCTGACTAGGACCGCCCGTGGAATGTAACCTCATAACCTCCAAAATTGTGATTGCACTCAACTTCTCCGCAGGAACGAGTGTGAGAAATGCACCATATCGCATACGCTGCTTGTCTGCCGTAGTCTTGCTACTGCTGCCTCCCTTAGTGCGGAGCACCATGTCGCTCTTGATCAGTTGTTCGATGCGCTTGAACTCTTCCTGTAGTTGTTCGGTCATTGCCTGGTGCCACTCCCAAAGATACTCGTTTACGTTGGTCACGCTCATATCACCGCGGGCGATCATCTGGTCGTGATCATATTTCCACCGCTCACGGGCGGTTTCAAGCGCCAGGGTTTCTAGCAAACCTTGTCGTTGCTGATTATACAGTTCAAAAGCGTCTCGGTACGCCTTTTGTTCCTTCTCAGGTAATAGTCGGAGCTGCTCCTCGAAGTCGATAAATACGTCATCGTCTGGGTTCTCGCCCTTGTCGGGGTTGAACGAATATACCGGTAAGACCGGCTTTGAATCATCCGCAACACCTTGTAACGACGACCGAAGAAGCTTGATGCCAATTGATTCGACCGGATTCAGTGTGTCGTAGCCAGGCTTGTTCACAGATTCGGGCAGCTGCGCGAGAGACGACTTGAGGGCCGCTGACTGTGCTCGACCTAATGCCTCGCTGAGAGATCCACTACAGTCGTCGTCCTTGTCGAAAGAGGCGATGGGCTCAGTAAGATATCCCGTTTTTGCCTGGAACGCCCCTGGTAGCTCGCTTTCTGGAAGCGTAGCCGCTGCAGCAATACGTCGCGCATCGGTAAAAGTGAACATGCTCTCCAACGACAGAACTTCAATTGGTTTCCGTCCAGTCGAAATAACATCATCTATGAGTTGCTTAATCAGAACATCACCGCGTAATTTGTCAGGGAGCTTGCAGGCTGCACTGAGCAGTGTTGCAAAAGTCGCGGCATCGAACGTGAGCCTGTCGAGAGTCTTTTCCGATTCCTTGAAGTACGTGAGCGTCGCTTGAAGACTTCCGCTACCCCTGAGCTCTTCATCGGCAAGTCCTTTGATGTAGTTGTTTCGGAGACGCAGAAACTCGTCTCCATCCAGAGTGGTGTACGCCTCGTCAAGCACTTTCCTCGCGCGCGCCAGCTTTCCGCCAGCAATGAGTGCGTCAAGAAGCGACACTAAATGCGCGCGATTGCGCACAAACTGGTTGCGAGATGCAATATTAGCCGTGGAGTCGCTGATCCCAAGCACATCGTCGAGAATGATAACCTTTCCCGCGAAGGAATTTCTCATGTCGATTTTTACAGCTGGCGCGTCAGTTGCAGAGCCATAGCTTGGCGGTGGAGGTGGCGGGGACGGTTGCGGGGCCGACGGCGATGCGCCCTCGGATAGACCTGAAATGGCGCGTGTCGAGGTTATTGTCTTGAGTCCGCGGCGGCATGGCAACAGTGCAGCGCCGGGGGCCGAGGCCGCTGCCGCCAGACGCGTAGTAGTGGCACTACGGGCAGCGCGTGCCGATGCCGACAACATTTCCTGATGAGTGAAAGCCGCGAAGGCAACACGGACTGGAGCACGCAGAATACGGCAGAGTGCGGACGAAGCACAGTAGCTAAGACGAGATCGAGCAATGGCGAAAGTCGGTGAGCGCACACGAGCCTGGTCGTTGTCGAGCCGGCGCAGAAAAAAATTTGGGAGGCGTCGAAGTCCCAAGCAAAGTCCCAACGGTGCTTCTACGGCCGGTTGAGTGGTTTGTACTCTGATGTCTGCGGATGATGCTGTAGGAGGTCTGGCAGCACCTAGGGCGGCTTTAAAACCGAGAACGATCTATTGTTTGTAGGTCATGGCCATTAATTGTGAGCGTAGGAGTTAGCCGGCATATCAAATCTGAAGAGACAGAAGTTTGCCGTTCTATCGCGGTGTGCCTCTTTAGTACGACAATCTTGGAGCTTCGGTGACGCAGTTCACGACAAAGTGAGTACACTAGAAGCCGCGTCTTCCGTATATAAACCATTGCTATTCAAAAGTCTAGACAAAAATGGGGAGCCAGTTATGTACACACAAATTAAAAGTACAAACGCCTACATGCAGCCCGTCCCTGCTATTTTTTCTCGCCCCTTGGCTGTCAGCCTACTACGACTTCGTGTGCATGCCAATGCCAGATGCTTTCAGCCTCTCCAAAACAATCTGCGTATTGTTAGTAAAATTTGAAACAATAGGTCCACATATAGGTAACTTACAAACGTCAGGATAGTCTGTGGGCCAAGTCGAATGAACGATGGTAGCCATCCCCGGAATGCAAACAGAATACCTTCTTGCTTGATGGCATCGCGCAAGATGACAAATGCGGGCTGCTATTTCACGAGGATCAGTAACATCCAGAAATACTATATATGCATGTGTTACGCACGTGTTTGTCTTTGGCGTTCATGACGCGAGTCTTGACAACGTCGACAGGACTGCAAACCGTGGTCGCGACCAGTCCTGCAAGCATACTAGCGCCAAAATGAGTCGTCATCGATTTCGCATCCAGACCGACTTTCACAAGCAGCTCCTTGAACTCGTCGTACGAGACCATCTGCGACGCAGTCATGAGCACACCACGGGTAGTGTTGGGAAATAGGCCTCGGAACAGCGACTGCGGGCCTTCTTCCCGAGCCATGCGCCATATACCGTCCAGGGCATTGCGATAGTTGCGGCGATGTTCGGGGTCGAGAGCGAGGTCGTTCTGCATGCGAATGTTTACAATGTCAGAGGGATTACCGACCGCACCTCCAATCCTGCGTTACATCAGTCAATGAGAACGAGCTTAGCTGTAGGCGGTGAACATAGTGCAGCGTACCAGCCTGCGGCCATAGCCAGGGGAAGGATGACGTAAAATGGTGGAGTGTCTGTTATAGCGGCAAGTAGTCAGTCGGTCAGTCGACGTAGCGCAGGCAGAGCACAGTTGCGGCAAACGAACCGTCGGAGCCACCAGCAGCCCAGTCTTTCAGCTTCTCGTATGTGCCAAACCGCGTAGTCGAATAAGTCGCCTGCCGCAGCATACTGGCGCTGAGTCCCTTGTAAAGACCTAGGAAGCCTAATTCGTGCCGTGTCAGCAATTGCAGACTGTAGTGTTTGGCCGACCGTCGGAACACACCTTCCACTTGATGTACATGCACGATTGTCTGCATCATAGTCTTACCGCGCTCAGCGGCAGTCTGCATGCGAACTTTTGCAAGGTCGAGGGGGTGCTGTCATTGCGGGCGTATTGTGTCAGCTTGCAAGAGGAGCGGTTCAAGCAGTGCTCGCACTTACGGTACACACTGCGGCGACGACACTCGCAAAGCCTTGGACACATTAGTAAAGGAGCACAAAGTCAATTCAGCCAACTGGTGCGTTACGAACCTCCATACCAAAAGCTGTATTATATCGAGCAGAACAGTCAGTGTAAAGCTCCTCTTCCATAGTTGGGCGTCGAAATGGGAGGGAGCAACTCACGGGTAATGATGCTTGACTGGCTTTGCAGACAGCTCCTGAGGCGCTGGAGTAGACGACATTGCGAGACCAACAGACAGACCAGCAATTGATGAAGCGAACGAAGGCGATGGCTGTCTGGGGGGTGAGCAGGGGGAAGAGGTGACGAAGTTTGCTGTGAGTTCGCGTAACGCGCTTTGTCTCTCTTACAGTTAATCTAGTTTATCTCCTCCTTCTCCGAGAGCCGCGTTCGCTAAACTCCAATAGTAAGCACTACGACGGATAATACAGGTCTTGCCATTCATATATATACAGTATAAATTCGAATTCTTGCCCCGTCATCACAGATCCTTCGGTCGCAGCTTCTGCTGCTTCAGCAGCACCGCGTACCGCAATCTCCATCCCCGAGGTCCCAGCTCCTTGATGCGCGCAGGCTTGTCTTTGGTCAAATACTGATCAAGTCCGCCCTCCTTCTGAATTGTTCGCAGCACGCTCGCGACGACATCGAGCTTGAATCCGCGCTTGAGCGTCTCGCTATAGAGCGTCTTGCGGAGGACATTCGGGAGCCACCGCCTCCGCGACTTGTTCTCGAGCTTCTCAGAGACAAGGTTACCGTACTGCGGGAACTTGCCGCCGAAAAGACCACGATTGGACCGCTTGAAGACTGTCGCATCACCATAGGGGTACGGTGGGTACTTGATGCGCCGTCCGGTCTTGAGGTGCTGCTTCACCCAGTAGTTCGTCTTGAGTGCGGGAACCTGGCGCACTCGCCGAGATACGACTAGCCGGAACTCGCGCGCCACAGGGCTGCTTGTTGCAAAGTTGCGCACGCCACATAGACATCCGGCCAGCGATACCGGTAGCAGCTGCGACAGCCTCATGGTGTGACGGAAACGAGGTTGATGTGGACGCGGCCGAACCGTGGATAGACACCCAGAGCCGTGATTTTTTCGGCGCCGAGGCGGAAGTTAATTTGAGGCTGTCGGTACAAGACAATTAGTGTTGACAAGCTAGTCGGTACAAACCACCTTGAAGGTCGTCAGCAGCTCATCGCAGATCATCTCCATACTCAAAACTGGGGACAATTTACGGCCCTTCTACAGCCGTAAGTGTAGCGATCTGCCACCCAGTATAGCACACATTACTCGGACTTTACCCGGCTTCAGCTTGGCCACCGCCCATCGCAGAAAGCAGCGCGGGCTGAAATTACCTTGAACGGCAGCAGGCACCAACAGCAGCTCCAGACCTCTTGCAAACCCCTCGATGGACGGTATCGACGCCCCTCGTGGCCCCCAAGTTACCATTCGCGAAGCTACAAAGGAGAATGTTGACTTTGTCCTATCAAATGTCGATTTGTCGTAAGTAGTTGCAGCCCTTCTAGGCGCCCCCCCCACGCTGTCGCTCTAACATTATTGCTCAGTCTCGCAAACTCGTTGAGGCGCGTTATTCTCGCAGAGATTCCTACTATATGTATGCTCATATTTTTTGATATTCGTGAAGGAAGCGACGAAGGTTTACAATTTGATGCAGCAATCGACCTTGTCGAAATCGAGATCAACACCTCCGTTCTCGCCGACGAGTTCATCGCACACAGACTCGGCCTCATTCCGCTTAACTCCGTCGGCGTTGAAACTGACCTTCTTTTCACTCGAGTGCGTTTCTCTTTCTTTCTATGCTTTTGGACTGTATTGACCTGTACACCCCCGCGCAACAGGACTGCGATTGCGATCAGTATTGCGAGAAATGCTCGGTCACGCTTACGCTTGACGCACGCTGCAGCAGCGATTCCACCATGGACGTATATACGCGAGATCTCACATTCGAGCGACATCATTCTGATATTGGGCAACCAGTGATCAGCGGTTAGTGAGACAATGTTCAAGGGCTCAAGCTGCACAAGACTGACTGCAGACAGACGACCAAGGAAAGGGTATATTAATATGCAAGCTACGAAAAAACCAGGAGCTGAAGCTCAAATGCATAGCCAAGAAGGTATTTGCCGCTTTGTCGGTGTAATCTACCTGAGTCTGCTGACATTGGTATCACCAGGGCATCGCCAAGGAGCATGCAAAGTGGTCGCCTACTGCGGCCATCAAGTTCGAGTACGATCCATACAACAAACTGCGCCACACAGATTACTGGTACGAGGTTTCTATTAAGAAAGAATGGCCGCGAAGCAAAAATACAGAATGGGAAGATCCGCCAAAGGAAGGTGACCCATTTGACTACAACGCAACGCCAGAACGATTCTACATTGACATCGAGGCCATCGGACAGCTACCACCTAATGAGATCGTGACGGAGGGAGTCAGAGTGCTGCAAGAAAAGCTGGCTATCATCATGAAAGCTCTAGATGACGACGACGTGGACATGATGTTCTAAGAGCCTGACAATTAACGCCTCGGCTGATGACTATATACAAAGAATGCTGTACCATAACTATTTACATAACTACATACAAAATGGCTTGTTATCCAAATCCAAACCATTTGATGCTTGTGCATGTGTGGCTCTGAGATCTAGGTACTCTAAGATCTAGGTCTGCGTGCTGGAAGTCGCTATTTCGGCGGGAAGTGGTAGTCTAGCGTCGGTTTGTACCAAAACAGGTCCAACAGCCGCCGACTTGGATCCTAATACACGTTAGATATAATGTAATAGCAAGGAGAGACGTGAGAAATCTTACGGAAGAAAGTGTAGCTGAGTGTGACTTCGTGGATGTTCTGAGAGGGACAGGTCAGAAATGCGGTGCCGCAAAGACACAGGCGAGAATAGATTACCTTCATCAGCGGATCTGAGTCGAAATCTGGGTCAATGAAAAAGAAAATTGGCATGTCAACCTCTTCACCGGCCCGCAGTTGTTGTTCTGTACAGTAAGGTCAGGTCTCGCCATCTATCGTTAAAAAAATTGGAACTGACGCTCGAAGCAGAAGCACTGGATCTTGTTGAAGTAAGGCGCAATTTGTTGCGGCGACACGCTGTATAATGTTAATACCGCGATTCCACCACAAGCCATAGACGAGTACACATACTTGTACGTCGCAACACCGACAATATCCTCCTTTGCCTTGCTCTTGGCCTTGAAGAACGCCAGCGCGGTCTCGCCAGGCGCGACGGTGACAGATTTCTGCAGTGGCTCGAAACTCCATGGCAGTGTGCGCGACACGTCCGACGCAAAGTACACCGTGATCTTCCTGTCGGAGTTGACAGGGATAACGCGGTCTGGAGCAAAATCTGAATCAGTCATCGGCGTACCGCCCCATCCTGTCTTTTGACACAGCAGTCTGTAGAATGGCACGGAGGCGTATGACAACGCGAGTGTGCCGATGAGAACCGATAGCCCGTAGTTCAGTGTCGTGAGATTCTTGAGTCGCTGCTCTGCCTTGTATTGTGCAATGAACTCGTCAACTGTGAGACCCATGCTCTCAAGCTGCTTGAGAAAGGCCGGATTGAGCTTGCTCGGGTCGATGCTTGCACGCCGAACGCATGATGACGACATCGGCGACCGCAAGATGTGACGCGAGAGTGACAGCAATGGCTGTAGAGTGCGTATCCGAGTAGAGCCGAATACAGCTCGAGCAAATATTCTCTGCATGGCTGGCGACGACCCGGAGGATGTAGCTGTCGGGCCGGATATCGTGATGACGCCTGCGTAGTACAATCCCCGGAGGCAGTGTGAGCATCACAGCTCTCTTGCCCTGGCTACCACTGCTGATGGCAGCAAGCTACGATTCCTCTACGGCAATTTGCCAATTAAGATAAGGAATTTGTAAGAACTTGAATTTGGCGAAATTAGAAATCTCTCAACCCAGCTTGCGCTGCTGTACCTCCACTAATGGTAGCGCCGATACTAAGTGAAAAGTTACCCGGCTCAAACACGCGCAACAATTTTTGCGCTCGTAATTTTGTCTTTCAAACTTCGCGTCCAAGTGCACTTGTAGCATACTCCATTCGCAGCCATGGACGCAGACCAGATCACATATGACTACGACGATTTCATTCAGAAGACCGGCGATTACGACTTTGAGGACGACGAGCCGCTGGCCACAGATCTCATTGAGAACGAAGAGTATGTTCGCTTGGCTTGTGCTTTCTGCCTGTTCGTGTCTAACCCATTGTTCAGCTACGATGAGGAGCAGCTCCTTCAGCAGCAGCAGGCCTTTCAGCGACAATTCCATCAACAGCAGCAGGCGGCCGTATGTGCTCTTATCAGTGTCAAGAAGCGATGGCTTGATTGCTTAGGCTAATAATTTGCAGGCTGCTCAACTCCCCGACGCTGTCCGTAGCTTCATTCTCTACTTTCGCCATAACCTTAAGGAGAACAACGGACATGAGCTTCACGGATGCTACGAGAATTCGTTCAACCGTCTGACGGACAAGTTCTACAAGAGCGCACCGTGGCCCGACCCACAGGACGTTGTCTCGCCGCTAGTTGACGGTGACCAGCCCTTCCTCACGCTTTACACTGAGCTCTATTTCCGCCACCTGTACGCGAAGCTGCAGCCTACTCTTGGTGACAGAATTGCGTCTTTTGCGAACTACTATGACTGGTTCAATTTTGTTTTTGATCCAGAGTCTCCCACTGATCTCGAACTGCCAACGGTACGTGTCTTGTCTCTGAACGCTGAGGATTTGCTGCTGACTCGTCTAGACATGGGTGTGGGACATCATCGATGAGTTCATCTACCAGTTCAACAGCTTCTGGATCTATCGTAGCCGAACTGTCAAGAAGGGCCACAACGACGAAGAGATTCAGCAATTGCGAGCACAGCCCCAGGCATGGGACACCTACTCGGTTCTAAACGTGCTCTACTCTCTCGTGCAGAAGTCGTGCATCAAGGAGCAGCTGCAAGCCGTCAAGGACGGTAAGGATCCCGATGAAGTCGCGGGTGAGGTAGGATCGCGGTCCATCTACAAGTCATTCGGATATTTCTCACTGATTGGTCTCTTGCGTGTGCATACGTTGCTCGGTGACTTCAGACTTGCACTGCAGACCATTGAGAATATTGATATCACGAAAAAGACCAAATACTCGCGGGTTGCTGGCGCGCAGTTTACGATTTATTACTATGTCGGCTTCTGCTACATGATGCTCCGTCGGTACTCAGATGCCATCAAGGCGTTCTCGTATATTTTGCTGTACATGTCGCGCACTAAGTCTTTCCAGAACCGCACAGCGCAGTACGATTCAGTCACTAAGCGGTCAGACCAGATGTACTCTCTTCTCGCGATCTGCGTCGCGCTGTGCCCGACACGTCTCGACGATTCTATCCACACGACCCTCCGTGAGAAGAACGGCGAGCAGCTTGCGCGCATGCAACGCGGCGGTGAGGAGTCCCTCCCGGTATTTGAGGAGCTGTTTTCGTTTGCGAGCCCCAAGTTCATGTCGCCTGTTGTACCGGACTACGATGACCCATCGTCGATCGCTGACCCGCTCCAACACCACCTCAAGGTGTTCATGATGGATGTGCGCGCGTCAATGCTTGCGCCGACTCTGCGCAGTTACCTGAAGCTTTACACGTCGCTCAATATTGAGAAGCTTGCTACATTCACCGAGCTTGACCCGGAGGAATTACGGTCTGCGCTCGCCGTGTTCAAGCAGAGAAGCCAGCAGATAAAGTGGACTGAGGGCCCGCTACTGGACGGCCAGCTTGTCAACGCGTCTGATCTGGACATTGCCATTGATGGTGACCTGATCAACATCACCGAGGCGCGTATCGCCCGCAAGTTCGGCGACTGGTTCCTACGCAACACGACTAAGTACTACGCTGTGCAGGACACCATTTTGAACAAGAACCCGGAGAAGCAGGAGGAGAAGGACCACCGGGAGAACAAGAGAAGAGACCGACGAGGTGGTGACAAGAATACGGAGAAGAGCAAGTAGATATGCATGTTTAAAAAGTTGTCCTCGTATGTAACTTGTTTGTTCATGTTAAATTTTTTTGTGAGCCACTATATGTGTCTGCATCAGGGGGTTTGTAGGAAGATTGAGTTTTTGGGCGATGTCCCAGAAAACGAATTGCTCATGTCTGCGCGCGAGTTGAGTTCCCCAGTCACTACCCCGCCGTTACCACAATCCACAGTCCCAGCAATGCCTGCGCAAACACTCCCGACGCCGATCTCGTCGGTACCTAAGGTGTGTTGCTTTGTGCTCAGAGCGTGGTTTAGACCTTCTAACGCTACCCCGCAGGTCATCTTGCAACCGTCTCTGGAGACGCTGTCGACGTTGCTGTCCAAACAACCCGATGCGAACGTGATTCCCGTGTACGCCTTCGTGCCGTCAGACCTGCTGACACCGTCGGTTGCGTACCTGAAGCTGAAGGCCGCGGCTGCGGAGGGCTCGTACTCGTTCCTGTTTGAGTCCGCATACAATGGCGAGTCCATCGGGCGTTATTCGTTTATCGGAACATGTCCGCGAAAGGTCATTGCGACCGGAAACGGATTCGGGCCGGATGTGGATCCTTTGGTTGAGCTCGAGTCTGAGCTTGCAAAATATACGCTCCTCAAAGTGCCGGCGCTACCGCCGTTGTCTGGCGGCGCGATTGGATACGTGTCGTACGACTGCATCAAATATTTTGAGCCCACCACTGCGCGCGAGCTGACGGATAATTTACATATTCCAGAGAGCGTGCTGATGCTGTATGATACAATCGTTGCGTTTGATCATGTGTTCCAGCGCGTGCAAATCATCACAAACATGCACGTGTCCCCCGGTGCCGAATTTAACATGTCGGCGGCGCTAGAACGCGCGCGAACGGAAATCGAAAGCGTCGCTAGCTCACTCTTCGCGCCAATCGTGCAGATGCCAGAGCAGCCTCCAATTGTGCCGAACCAAGAATACCAATCGAACATCGGCCAGACTGGCTACGAGGGCCATGTAACGAAGCTGAAGGAGCACATTTTCGCAGGGGACATATTCCAAGCTGTGCCGTCGCAGCGCGTAGCGCGGTCGACCTCGTTGCACCCGTTCAATATCTACCGGCATCTTCGTACGGTGAACCCGTCGCCGTACATGTTCTATATCGACTACATCACGTTCCAGATCGTTGGCGCGAGCCCGGAGGTGCTCGTCAAGTCTGAGAATGGCCGGATGATCACGCACCCTATTGCCGGTACCATGCCACGCGGCAAGACGCGCGAGGAGGACGACCGCCTTGCGACCGAGCTCAAGAGCTCACTCAAAGACCGAGCCGAGCACGTCATGCTCGTCGATCTCGCGCGCAATGACATCACCCGCGTCTGCGACCCCCGCACAACCACCGTCGACCGACTCATGGTTGTCGAGCGCTTCAGCCACGTCATGCACCTTGTCTCGCAGGTGTCTGGTGTGCTGCGCGCGGGCAAGACGCGCTTTGACGCGTTCCGGAGCGTGTTCCCTGCCGGCACTGTCTCTGGCGCGCCAAAGGTGCGGGCGATGCAACTCATCTCAGAGCTTGAAGGGGAGCGCCGTGGCGTCTACGCCGGCGCAGTGGGTCACTGGGGATACGATGAGCAGAGTATGGATACTTGCATCGCTCTCCGCACGATGCTCGTCAAAGATGGCATTGCTTATCTGCAAGCTGGTGGCGGTATCGTGTTTGACTCGGATCCGTATGACGAGTACATTGAGAGCATGAATAAGCTCGGCGCGAACATGAGGACCATTAGCGAGGCCGAAAAGATTTACGCGTCCGAGGCAGCTTAATTGGTGCCAGGGATGTCAGCATAGTTGCAAAAAAATAGTAATAACCATTTTCAATCAGTTGGCGTCTCCATTGCCTTTCTCCTTCTCAATCTTCTCTTCTTCCAAATCAACAGGTGGCCATCTTCTATATACCGGTCATCAGCCAGATGGATAATCGGAGCCTTACTACATATGTTAGTAGTCTTGTGAAGTGCGCTGCATGTCCGTAACGGAATTGTCATGCTGCACCTGCTATTTACACCTGGCAGCAGAGCGTTATGCCAGTCAGTGTCAAATCAGGCTTATTGAACTGAGTACAGTACAGACCTATTATGACTATACGTCTGAGCGACATACTATCTATAACTGTCCGTTATCCAAATGGTCCCGCTATATTACAAGTTTCTTGGTTGCATCCCCTGCCATCCTCTCATTCCCATCATCATTCTATCAGACGACAAAGAAAATGCCAAAAGTACAGCTTGTGAAAAGAGAGCTAAAGCACGCCATATATACCATTGCTGCAAAAGTCATTCCCTGTTCTCAGCCCATCTATCGTTGACTTCGTTCATGTATTAGTCAGCACACGCGTCACGCGATCTGCCATCAATTCCAGACGCAGATGCAATCAAGGAAAGCGTCATGTATAGTCACGATAGCATGAAATAGGAATTGCCCGAACAGTGGTCCCTGCAACAGGTTCAACCTTGAAGCAACGTTAGTAATGGACCAGGTAAAGATCATAGCTGGGTGAGTGTCAACATACAGAAATAGTAATCTAGACATGCAGATTCGCGAGTGCAACAACGAGCAACAGCCTAACAATCATCAAGCGCCGGCGAGGTCCCGTCAAGATGCGGACAAGTGTGATGTCCAGTGTGGTGTCATGTGTGCAAGCACGTGTGGATATAGTGTGCTGATGTGGTGAGCGTCAGTGACATGTGTGGACATGGTGCCTGTGGTGGATCTAATTTATTTGATGCTTTCCATTGCCTTAAATGACGACGGAGGAACGACGGGATTTATCTTTTCTCGCGTGGCAACGGGCTGTACAAGCCACTACCCTCCCAAAAACTCGCTAGGAGCTCCGGCTCCCAAGTGGTACCATATCCCACGTCACCGCATGCAAACCTGAACTGGGCAGACCAGGATGTTGGGAATACAACGCAGGAAGGGTGTGGTGCCCCCTAGGTGAGTTCGCGCGAATCAACAGACACAGCACGAAAGTAGCTGCCCCCCTTTACTGGATCCTCATGGTCTCAAGAAGACACAAACCGATGCATAATCTGGCGTGGGCATGTCACAATTCCCAGAACCCTCTGTGCCAGCAGAGATCCCAAAATCCATCTGGTGGGCTAAGATCGATGCCTGTAGCTGGGGGAAATGAGAGGAATAGGAAGAGGAAGCAGGCCAAGCGGCGGATATTTATACTCAAGACGCAAACTGCCGATCGGACTCTGCATTGTTGACATTGGACAAGATCCAGGTGCCACGCGATACCTGTCTTGTCAAAGGCAGACACCCGTACCGTCCTCCGGACAGCCGCCGAGCGTAGTCTCTCGCGTCACCGGACCACCGCTACTTCATCTCCTCACAGCAAGCCTCAGATGGACCAGATAATAATCCTTATTTCTGCCGGATATGAGCGACAGAACCAGACCACATTTGCATCGCATTCTGCGGCAGTGAACTTCACCACGCGTCGCAATCACCCTCGTCGTACTATCGCATTGATCACTCAGAGTGAAGATATTTGCCGCCAACGTTCGAGCATGCTGTCAGAGCATTATTCAGTTGCTACATATCGCACCAGTATGTCCTAATTTGACCTATGCTCCGCTCACTGGGAGTATCTTTCTCTCATCAAAGCGCGAATCGGGTGCTGTCTCTGCCCTGTCAACAAGCCGGTTTGTCTTGACATTCATCTCAACACATTGCCCCAGCAGCTCAGAGGTATTTGAAGAACAACAAATCGCCAAAACAGTAAAGCAACGCTTATTGCACGCCGCCGCGGACACGCCATCCATATTTCCAATCCTCAGTAAACGATGTCTTCCTCGTTTCGTTTTATCCACTCTTCGTAGTGCCCAGCGCTAGCCTTTAGTCGCCGATGCGCTGGCTTCGCGAAGTTCCTAGAAGCAAAGGATACGGCGGAGGCATCCGGCGCCGAGCCACATCTCGTGCGGCTTGATTAGTTACCCGGATCTTAAATCACA